>NW_011342201.1:0-2557 GCF_000735185.1 Notothenia coriiceps
TTGATTGGCTAGAGCTTGGACTGGCATATGATTTGATTGGCTGACGCTTCCACCGAAAGGTTCAGAAGCTTCAAAAGTTGAACATTGCTCAACTTTTGAAGCCAGGAAAGCTCCGCTCTGCTACCCACAATTCAGTTCGGCGAAAAGCGAGGCAACGTGACGTCACCCCATTCAAAGTGAATGGGCAGACGCGTTGGAAACCGTTTTTGAAGCTGTCGAAGCTGTAGTGTGGACGGGCCGTTACTGCAACAGCATACTTTTTGGTTCGCCTGCATTCACACTAAAAAAAATTCCAATATGTCCAAAACTCAGCTGCCCGCTTGCTCACCTCCACCCGACGCTCCGACCACATCACCCCTATCCTCCATGACCTCCACTGGCTCCCCATCAAACTCCGCATTGACTTTCAAATATTACTTTTCACTTTCAAAGCCCTCAACAACCTTGCCCCCCCTTACCTCTTTGACCTCATCCAACGACACACCCCCACCCGTCGCCTCAGGTCTGCTGACGCTAACCTACTGCAGCCAATCAGGACAAAGCTCCGGACCTGGGGTGACAGGGCCTTCGCAGCCTCCCCCACACTCTGGAACCCCCTCCCCAGCCACGTCAGATCCGCCATCATTCAAACTATCCCTCAAAACTCACCTTTTCACTCTTGCCTTCAACTCCTAATCAACTAACCCCTTATTCCACCTAGCTTAGCACTTTTTACTTTTGTTGTTATTTTGTTTTACTTGCTTGTAAGCGCTTTATAAATGTAGGGACTCAATTATCAAAGCCTAATCTTAAAAAATATATAAAATAAAGGTTACGGTTTTCCTTTGAGCACAATAGACTTGGGACAGGTTTGCTTTAAATAGGATAGATATTTAAGGTATGCCGCCCTGAACACACAGCTTTGGAATATGGGAGATTCTACAGTTAATGATCCAGCATCGATTTGAGACGCCTTTTCAAAACTCAACATTACCCGGGAAATACAATCATTTTAAAACACTAAAGAATGTCAGGAAAGGTGGAGAAATAGCATAAGGCGCGTTCACACCGCAGTACTTTTCCCACTTTAGTTCCGAAATGTCCGAAGTTGTTTTGAAAAGTCATAGTATCATAAAAAAAGTCATAGTATCCTCCGGGCAATATAATGATTTAAACCAGTGTTTTTTTTTTTTTAAATTAACAAACACGATTTGGAGTTTAAACAACCACCACTTGCACTTGCTCAGAAATGTCCGACAAACGTTATCAAATGTGTTCACCATAAGGGTTCCCGTTGACGTTTGTTCCGATGAGTTCCAGAGTTCGCTCCATCAGGTCGGCCAGCGGCACGGCAGAGACTTCCAGCTCCTCTTCATCTTCATCTTCATCACCACCAGGCCTCAGAACCAGAACCGCCCCCCCCTCAGGGTCCAGCACCGAGCCGTGCCAGCAGTACTGCTTGTTGTCTTTCTGCACCGGGACCCAGCCTGAACACAAGGGCCAAGTTAGAGCTGCACCATATAGAGGTACGATAATGATGGGAGTTTTTAGGAACATCTCTACACCCTGTATTTCTGTATGAGCTACACTCGGTTATAAAACTCTCCCTGAAGTAAAGCTGTATTCACTCTGCAAATGGTACCATAAATACAACCAAATTCAGAATTCTAGTTAAACAGATGCTACTATGGTCCATATATTAATAAGCAGCGTACACTGTTGTGGTAAGCAGGGTGAGGTCATTGTGTTTTATGAAAATTAAACACAGCTGTTGAATTATGCTAGCTAATTGGGATTCAATCTTCCATGAAGTTAAAATTATGTGGCCTGCAATACCACTTTTGGAAACGAAAAAGGGATGATATAAACCCAAACACATACCTAGCACTTGCAATTTGGACTTTTAATAGTTTAGAGTTTAAAGGTGATTTTTCATTACTTGGTGAGTAATATGCGGCTGTGGCTCAGTGGTTAGTGTGCTGGACTTTGAATCAGGGGGTACCAAGTTCGAGTCCCACTGCAGTCAGCATGTCGTTGTGTCCCTGAGACACTTCACCCCAAATTGCTCCTGTGGGGATTGTCCACAGTACTGAATGTATGTAAGTTGCTTTGGATAAAAGCATCTAACTAATGTAATGTCTGCAAGTGGAAAAATCCCTGTGTTTCTCTATCACTAATCTCCCACTTGTACTTTACAGTGTAGGCCTATGTGACAATAAACAAGAGCTTTTTAATCTCTGTAAAATGTGCTTTAATAGAGAAGAAGGTACCTAGCTGTGATTTAAACACTTGAAGAAACTGAAATAAAAGCTCTTGTTTTCTCTAAAACACACATCACTGTTTATCACATACAACATGTCCCAATCACTCCGATGCCAGCGCTTCTTTTTGACTGATTTCCCTGCAATGCTGCGAACTCACTCAGTCCTTCCCACTTCTCCTCAGTAAACTGCAAACTGGAAACATCTTCCCTGCAGCAGAAAACTGAGAGCAGCTGTATCTGTGAATGAGTTGTGATGGTGTTTATGCAACAAACATCATTCAGACATCAGCGTGAGTGTGTGTGAGTGTGAGTGTG
>NW_011342202.1:0-1939 GCF_000735185.1 Notothenia coriiceps
GCAAAGAAAATACAAAAAGAAGTGTACTACAGACATCAGCTCGAGTATTTGACCCTATCGGTTTCCTGACTCCCTTCACTATAGGAGTAAAGTGCCTGTTTGTTACGACTGGGGCACACAAAACTGATAGGACCCAAATGCACGACTCCAGATAAAAGATGATTCAATAACAAGGTTTTTACTGAGGTGTTAAACAAGGTAAGCCATTCACAAGGTAAGCCATTCACAGGGTTCAAAACGATTTGGCACTGAGCACAGGGAACACACAGCATATATACAAAAGCAAGGGACTCCACGGGTGCAAACAATAAGGGCGGGGCAGATAATCAGGTCAGTGGGCAAACAGGCAAGGTAGGAGTCGAACTACCTGAAATGAGAAGGGAAATGACAAAGTAAAACAGGAAATGGCAGACACGGAATTTGACAATAAAGACTCACAGAGAAATAATACTAACAGATCTGCCGAGACACAACACTGCGGTGGCTTCCCTTTTTATAAGATTTACATAATATTTTTTTCCCCTGAGAAATGGCCGGTCTCTGAGTGCATACAGTGTGTGTTTACTTAAAGCACATAAAACGTCTCCTCACACCCAGCGGGGAGATATCGGCACCAGAACAAACATTATGAATATTTAATCTCTGCCTTTTATGAGGTAATGTCTCTCAACGAGGATATTTACGCTTTATGGGACAGTCTGCCAACAATTAAAAATGTAGTTAGATATTATCTGTTTATACGATGTTTCACAACCACTAACGCAGTTCCACAACACGTCATGATCTGACATCTGAACGTTTATACAAACAGCAGGAACAGGTCTTAGCTGCATGCTCTAATTAGTTTTACCTTTAAGGCCTTCACACACCAAAGGGAACTTATTTAAATGATTTATTTGCTCATCAATAAGTCAGGCACTGTTGTCACATTGCGTGTAACAGACATCACTTGAAAACATACTGACAGCTGCAGCTCTGCAGCAGCCCACTCTGTGTGTGTTCTCTGTGTGTGTTCTCTGTGTGTGTTCTCTGTGTGTGTTCTCTGCGTGTGTTCTCTGTGTGTGTTCTCTGTGTGTGTTTGTGTTGGCGTAGCCATGGCTGTCCCTCCTGGCTCGACCCCCCCACACCTGGCTGCAGTTCCTACCCTTCTCTGCCAACTCACCTGCTCCCCATCCAGTCATCAACCCCCGGTATATCAACCCCGGCTCCTCCATAATCCTCCCCCAGATCGCTACAACTTTCTTTTTGTGACTGCTAATTATTGCTTTTGCCTTTTTGAACCAAGTCCTCTTGTGGCGGGATCATCCAGGTACACGCAACACCGTTTCCAGAATCCTGAGCCCGCAGCTAGGTTATTGTGCATGTAAATGGTCTGCAAAGGCTGAAATCCCTGTGTTCCTTCCAGAGGACAGAAGTGTGAGTAATAGTAACACTTCTATTGGCTGGCACTACAACACATTGTACGTGGGGGCGGGACATCTCTAAGCAGTTGACCAATCACAACAGACTGGGCTCTGGTTTCAGACAGAGGGTGAAAAGACAGGCAGTATGAGAAAAATAAAGTGCTTTTTGAACATTAAAACATGGAGACATGTAGAGACACTACATACTGATATACACCTGAACATCAGCAGGAGAGGACTCTTTAAAGTAGAGACACTACATACTGATATACACCTGAACATCAGTAGGAGAGGACTCTTTAAAGTAGAGACACTACATACTGATATACACCTGAACATCAGTAGGAGAGGACTCTTTAAAGTAAAGACACTACATACTGATATACACCTGAACATCCTTTAAAGTAGAGACACTACATACTGATATACACCTGAACATCAGCAGGAGAGGACTCTTTAAAGTAGAGACACTACATACTGATATACACCTGAACATCAGCAGAACCAGGAGAGGACTCTTTAAAGTAGAGACACCA
>NW_011342203.1:0-4637 GCF_000735185.1 Notothenia coriiceps
CACACACACACACACACACACACACACACACACACACACACACACACACACACACACACACAGTGCATATCTCAGCTTTAGCTCTGACAGCTTTTTATCGGCAGACAAGTTTGAAGAAATGCTCCCTTCCCCATGAAGCTCTTTGCTGGCAGCAGGGCGTTGTGTGATAGAAGCTTTGAAAGAAGAACAAAGCGAGTCCAGTTCACCTCAGAGTGAGCACTTTGGGACATTAAGAGAGAGACACATTATAACAAGCTTTTTGAACTGTATGAAAACAAACAGTTGATAAACCGCTCTATTACAATATGATTCCACCTTAATACAGCGTTTTAATATACAGCTGGATGAGGAGGTGCCTCACACACACACACACACACTCTCTCTCTCTCTCTCTCTCTCTCTCTCTCTCTCACACTCACACTCACACTCACACTCACACTCACACTCACACTCACACTCACTCTCTCTCTCTCTCACACACACACTAACACACACACAAGCTGCATTTGATTAAATAACTACCCGTGGAGCCACCTGGGGTTTGAATGGAAATAGCCCGTCTCCAGCCTCTGGAGGACGCAGCCCCTCCTCAGAGGCTCGTTAGTGAGGTTCATAATTACCATCGTCTCACTCCTTATTGTGGCCGCTGTCTGAGAGCAGCAGCAAATCACCTCCTAATTTAACCCCCGCTCTGCACCCTCTGCCAGCCGGCATCCTATCAATCACACCCAGTGAGGGATGGTTTGAGATGAGCTCCTGATATTAACACTTCACTGGAACACGGCTCAATGTAATCACAGAGCTTTGTTCAACCTGAGGCGGGAGAAGGTGCTCTGAGGGCTGTTGTTTATGAAGTGCATCATTCCAGCTGATGAAGGAACAGCTGTTCTTGTTATTTCAGGGCCTGTTTTCACCTGGAGAACTTTACTGACAGAGACACTGACTGCAAACACACTCTAGCGACAGACACCAGATGCCTCAATGAGTGCAAAGAGTAAACAATAACGGTATTTACATAAAAAAGGAATAAAAACCGGCAGTAATAAAAAAGAAAACACCTCCTCAGCGTCTCTTCACCTCCTTTCTGGAGTTTCTGTTCCTGCAGGAGGAGGGAGAGGAGGAGGAGGAGGTGAGGAGTAAAGAGGGTAAAGTGGGTCAAAACTCTGAGGAAGAGGAGGAGAGATGAAGCTCTCGCTGTGAGGCCGTGTTCAGCCCGAGGCTCCGACATGACAGCAGAGGAAGAGGAAGATGAGGAGGAGGAGAGGAAGATGGACTCAAAGGGTCGAGAGATGCACAAACTAACCTCGCTGCACTCCCTGCTCCCCGAGGAGGAGAGCGAAGAGAAAAACATTTCACCAAGGATCAAAACAGGAGAAGAGTCCTGCGAAGTGTTTGCTCCGTGTGAGGGGTCAGCTTCAGGGTAACGATAAGGAGCTCAGGGCATTTAGGGGGTGATAGAGGGGGGGCTTTAAAGAGACACAAAATGCTCGGTCAGAAACTCAAATTGTCCACAAAGTGACTCAAATGAGGCTGAAAAGGAAAACAGAGAAACATAAGAGTGGTGGAGGGATGTGGTGACTGTGATCAACTTTTAAAAAGCCAGGCCCCAGATATGGGTTGTCTATAAAATATCTAATTCTCTCTGTTTTTCTCATGAAAACAGTGATTTCATGTTTTCAATATGGCATTCAAAGGGTTAAATCCTGAAAAAAGGTTAAATATTTGGTATTTTTGATTAGGACTGAAGTTGCTTTAAAGATTGAACGAACAAAAGAGGTGGAATTTGTTATTAATATAATGTTTTTTGGCAGTGGACGTTTTTGTCCTGAGTGACTAATTAGGATAGTCGGTTTGAATAATGAGGGTTAGGGTTCCACATATTCCGGTTATCTCACGGAGAGATAGCGCGGGTCCTTCCTTCCTGCACGGTCAGGCTATATAAACACCCCTTGCTGTCAAATACGTGAATATCTGCAATATATATATATGTGGTAATAACTGTGCAATATATACCTGTGTTGCTCTGTTGGAGGAGGAGCCTCTCAGATTTCCATTGACATGTATACGCCGTAGCTATGAACAAATGACATTAAAGCCTTGAATCTTGTACATTTCCCCTCTGTGGGACGAATGAAGGGATTCTGATTCTGTTTTGTCTTCCTCTCTTTTTATTTCCAGGTAACTACTACGGGACCCCGAAGCCCCCCGCGGAGCCGAGCCCGGTGCAGCCCGACCTGGTGGACCAGGTTCTGTTCGACGAGGAGTTTGACACCGAAGTTCAGAGGAAACGCACAACGTCTGTCAGTAAAATGGACAGAAAGGACAGCGCAGCTCCAGAGGAAGAGGAAGAGGACGAGAAAACACCTGCAGTCAACGGCCTGGCTGGTGAGAAACGTCCCCTTCTACTTATATAGCCCAACGTTAGCCACCTTTAGTTTAGCGGTGGTGACGTGAAGTCATGTGACCGTGCTGTAGTTCCTTTATAGCCCAACATTAGCCTCCTTTAGCTTAGCGGTGGTGACGTGAAGTCATGTGACCGTGCTGTAGTTCCTTTATAGCCCAACATTAGCCTCCTTTAGCTTAGCGGTGGTGACGTGAAGTCATGTGACCGTGCTGTAGTTCCTTTATAGCCCAACATTAGCCTCCTTTAGCTTAGCGGTGGTGAGGTGAAGTCATGTGACCGTGCTGAAGTTCCTTTATAGCCCAACATTAGCTTTTTACTTCAGAAATCATGAAGTGGTGTTGATATGTTGAGATCATCCTGCTGAACTAATTGTGTAAATATCATAAACGTTTGTTGAAACAGTGATTATTTTCTGACCTAATGCAACATCACATGGAGGAATCCCATTGGTCCAGGAGATGCTGCCTTCAGGGAACAACACAGAAATAGATTCCTGCACCATTTCTGTCCTCTCTTTTCTCTACTCTTGTGTGTTTTCCCTTCCTCCCTTTCTCTCCCCGCCTCTCATTCATTATTCTATCCATTTCCTCTTTCCTCTTCGTCATCCTCTTCCTCCAAAGCAACACGTCAGGATTAGCTGCTCTGTATGCGAGGTCAGCCTTAAATCACCGCGCTTCAAAGTCTGCCTGCGATCGATAAAGCAATCCCTCAGAAAGACTCTGTCCTCGTCTGATCCTCAGAGCCAGAGGCACAGACCCTGATCCAGAGAGTCAGGGCCTGGCTGAGGGAAGACTCTCTCCTCAGACCTCTCTTATCATAAAGCTGCAAAATAAAATGCTAACGCTCCGAATTCAGTATAATAAGCATCCTTATGAAGAGAGACCCAGAGCTGCTAACACATCATATTTACAACAATGCATCTTGAATTACAATGTTGGTATTTGGTGTAGTAATAATGTGTAGTCAAGAAGATCAAATAAGATCAAATAAGCAAAGAATATACAGTATATAAATATAAGAACTTAAAGGGAATTGCGCACCTTGTACTACCATTTTCAAAACAACTAATATGTAGAAATGTGAACATTAAAGCACGTAAAACATTAGAAACACAGAGAGTAATGGCTCAGTCAGTAGGGGCTTGGACTGTGAGCCGTAGGGTCGCCGGTTCAAGTCCCCGAACAGACTTAAAGTATTGAGTGTGGACTGCTACTTGGAGAGGTCCTAGTTCACCTCCTGGGCCCTGCCGTGGTGCCCTTGAGCAAGGCACCGGACACCCCCTTCCCCCCTCACTCCCATTGCTCCTCGGGCGCTGTACAATAGCTGCCCACTGCTCCTAGACTCCTGGTACTAGACTCCTGGTACTAGACTCCTGGTGCTAGACTCCTGGTACTAGACTCCTGGTGCTAGACTCCTGGTGCTAGACTCCTGGTGCTAGACTCCTGGTACTAGACTCCTGGTGCTAGACTCCTGGCGCTAGACTCCTGGTATTAGACTCCTGGTGCTGGACTCCTGATATTAGACTCCTGGTACTAGACTCCTGGTACTAGACTCCTGGTGCTAGACTCCTGGTACTAGACTCCTGGTGCTAGACTCCTGGTGCTAGACTCCTGGTGCTAGACTCCTGGTACTAGACTCCTGGTGTAGACTCCTGGTGCTAGACTCCTGGTACTAGACTCCTGGTTCTAGAATCCTGGTACTAGACTCCTGGTGCTAGACTCCTGGTGCTAGACTCCTGGTGCTAGACTCCTGGTACTAGACTCCTGGTTCTAGACTCCTGGTACTAGACTCCTGGTGCTAGACTCCTGGTGCTAGACTCTTGGTGCTAGACTCCTGGTACTAAACTCCTGGTTCTAGACTCCAGGTGCTAGACTCTTGGTGCTAGACTCCTGGTACTAAACTCCTGGTTCTAGACTCCAGGTGCTAGACTCTTGGTGCTAGACTCCTGGTACTAGACTCCTGGTTCTAGACTCCTGGTACTAGACTCCTGGTGCTAGACTCCTGGTACTAGACTCCTGGTACTAGACTCCTGGTGCTAGACTCCTGGCACTAGACTCCTGGTTCTAGACTCGACTCATGGTACTAGACTCCTGGTACTAGACTCGACTCATGGTTCTAGACTCCTGGTTCTAGACTCCTGGTTCTAGACTCCTGGTACTAGACTCCTGGTGCTAGACTCCTGGTTCTAGACTCCTGGTACTAGACTCCTGGTGCTAGACTCCTGGTTCTAGAC
>NW_011342204.1:0-2690 GCF_000735185.1 Notothenia coriiceps
CCGTTGATAATTCTCGATCGTTGGCACGCTGATAACAATTTTTTTTTTAAATGGCACTTCATATCAAAAAGGTTGCCGACCCCTGGTGTAGGATAATGCTCCAAAGGACAGACTTAACAAATCACTGCAGTAGCTCAGTCAGACAACTCACGTGTTTCTTTAACATGTTTATTAGAAGTAGGGATGCCATGCGATTATTCGATTTTACGAATATTCGTTACAGTCTCCATAATCGAAACTTATTTTTAAAATTCGATTTTATTTATATATTTTTTTATTATTATTTATGTTTTTGTTTTGTTTCCTGGCTTAGTTTCAACCTAAATATAGACTAATTCTAATAATAGTAATAGTATTAATAATTGTAAATGCCCATTGGTCACACCACCAGTTTGTTTTACTGTAAACTTGGAGGAAGTCGAACTTGCGGCGGTGAATAATCGATTAATATTCGCCAGGGTTGTCCGATTTTCGAATTTGATCATGGTCAGTTTCTGGCATCCCTTATTAGAAGCTGCATATAGTTAAGTTTGGCGACTAGGCTCGGGCCTCATCACTCCACAGATATACATAGCATGATGAGTGGTGATTAAATAACTAACCCCCGAGCCTACAGGTGGAAGCTGGGGTGGAAGCTGGGGTGGTGGTGGGGCAGGCAAGCAGCAGCGTTGTGGAAGTAGTTGCAGCAATAGCAGCAGCAAGCAAAGCATGGAGAGATATCTGGCAGGTTAAATAGAGCGGCATATCAAGAAGACTCTGTTTGGTTGGTTGTAGAGTGGCAAGGGGCGTTATGAATGCAGCATAAGTGCTCGAGTTGACTGCCTGAACTAGCTCGCAGGCTTCGCCCCATTAATAAGCTCCAGTAACAGCACCCTGGGCTGACGTAGGCCCTTTGTGCATCCCTCTGCATTGTGGTTGTCTGTCAAAAGCTGTCGTAATCTGACATTTTATTCAGTTTGAAGCCTATTTTTTTACAAACACTTAGTGGTTTTAAAGTTCAACTTTAACAGGATGAAGGATTTAAGTCATCAGACGTCTATATCTTATTAAAAAAAACAGCAGAGCAAAAGTTAGCCTTTAGCTTGTAGCCCCTTGGTCCTGTTACACAGTTGGCAAATACTTATTCTAAACGTGAAACTGCTTGTGTTTTTTCTATTTTTAAAATTCTACTCAAATGATTCACTACCGCATTAAAATTCAGCCTTTTGTGATGGTTTTGAATGAGAGCTTCCTAGTGACAGAAACATAATGTTAAATATGTTCTGATGCTGTGAAAGGTTTGTTTGAATCAATAATACTTTGAAAGATTGTTCCTTTTTGGTTTTGCACCTAAAACCTGTATTACTTTCTAATCTTGTTCAATTTAGGGAAACTTGGCCCAGCCGGTCTTTGATTGATGAGCTTGTTTAGTGATTCGACAAAAAGCCTGAACGGCCTGGGAGGCAACTTCTAAGAGCTTAAGTATACTTCAGAAGCTGTGGAGCTCTTGTTAACTTTTTTGAGGATTTTGCTGTGTTTTTGTTTGTTCGAAATGAGCCCGTTATCTCAACTTTTAATGCAGTTTAAGTACAAAATAAAACTGAAACTGAAACAACCTGATGAGAACTGTTTACTATGCTCATGCCTTGCAATTAAAATATAGATTTCAGGTGAGGCATAATTTCTTCTCATGTGCCGTAGTCAATAGGACCAAAGGCTTGGTCATTTTTATGTCTCACCAGATATGGTGGTACCCTCTACCGACAGCTGCTGACTTATCTTTTGCAAACTCTTACAAAGAAAGAGCCGAAGGAGACAGTCCTCCAAGGACAAATTCAAATCAAAAGTTATTGGTGATAACTTGTGTAGCGTGGTACAGAGTGAAGTAGCCCTCCACTACACATTTAATTTGAAAGTAATTTGAAACATATTTTGTTCTGCAAAGAGCAAATATGTATCTTATTATCACAGTTCGCCACACACACACACCGTGACTTCTCTCAAGTGTGTGTTTACGTTCTCTGAATGTATTCACGCGAGACTTCTCTTTGTCCCCGAACACAGTGTAGCGAACTCGCCCTCTGCTGGTCGGAGTTAGACACTACATACTGCTAGATAACACTACATTTATCAAACAATAAACCAACCATTCCTTATCAGAAAACACACAGACAATTCTCACCACACTCTGAACATGAGCTGTACTAAATGCAAATCATGTTAACCATGTAATTACTAATAATGTAGGTATATCAACCCACTGATGGCTCTGTATGCCACATATACACAAGATATTTTGCATGTTTGTCCATCCAGGGAGAGGGATCCCTCCTCTGTTGGTTTCCCCGAGGGCTCTTCCTTTTTTTCCCTACCAATATGCACTTCTTTGACACCAACATTGATCTGTGATTTATGTAGTTTGCGGCTGACTTTTTTTCTGACAAATAATTCCTATATCTTATTTTCAACATTTCCTGTCTGGATAGGCTGTTAAGAACAACGCTTTAGTTTGGTGGACACGAGGAATCTTGGTTGGTATGGTTGAACTTTTGGTAACTTTACTTTAATTTGCCTGCTATGAAGGTATAGTAGATATCATTTTAGTTTGCTGTTTGCAATCACATTCAATGATGGCCCTGGATCAACGAGTAAGCAAAAGAAAGCAACAAGTATTCCAACTCATACGACCAAATAGGCCGATTGTTCAGGCC
>NW_011342205.1:0-2320 GCF_000735185.1 Notothenia coriiceps
GTCTCCTGAGTTCCCCAGCGGCCTTCGCCCTCGTACCCGGTCTCCTGAGTTCCCCAGCGGCCTTCGCCCTCGATTCCGGTCTCCTGAGTTCCCCAGCCGAGGACTCCACCATGAACTCTGCCTTGCCCCCGGGCCGTCCGCCCGGGAACCCATCCATGGTCTCTGCCTTGCCCCCGGGCCGTCCGCCCGAGACCCGTCCTCCGGACCCCCTCCAGCCACCCTGCTGGACTTTGTTTTTTGGGACGTCTGGGATCCGTCCCTTGAGGGGGGGGTTCTGTCACACCCCCAGGTTTATGTCACGGGTTTTAGTGTTGTCTGTCTAGGTTTGGGTGTTTGCTGTCATGTTTTTCCTCCCTGTATATTGTCTGGTCTCTTTTCCCTGTGTTTTCATGTCTGTCGTTAGTTCCCTGATGTGTCAATTCCCTGATTATTACCACCTGTGTCTTGTTACCCTGTGTTTAAATTCCCCTGTCTCCCAGTATTCAGTGTCGGTTCGTCTTATCATGTTCAGGTCAATGCGAATCGTTTCTTGTCTATTGTCAAGGTAAGGTCTATGCTCCTGGAACTCTTTGGTTTTTTGATTCCTCACTGCGTGAGCATTTTCATTTTTGCTGTTATGGAAAATAAAGTATCCAACAAATACTTTACCTCTGTCTCCCAGGTTTTGCATTTGGGTCCTACATCCTAAGTGTCTGGAATCGTAACAGAGACTATGCTAACATGTGCTGATTAGCATTAAATGCAGAGTACAGCTGAGGCTAATGGTGATTTAGTTTTGCCCTACATTTGACCTCTAAATGATAATGGCATTTAAGTTATTACAATTCATCACAATGGGGGATTAAATATCTGCACTAGATTGATATATATATATATATATATATATATATATAAATAAATAAAATAGAGATACAAAAGAGAACATAGCGATATTTGCCTAAAAGCCAAATATGTGAACATCATGGTGGCCTGAGAGAAAACACTACAGGATCACCAAAGTAATCGAGATTCAACCAGCTGGTCACCATTCAAAAACATGCAACATTGACACTTATTGAAGTAATCATTGGTTCAATGAATGAAAATGTTCTTACCCATTGTTCCAATAATATTGCTATTAATTATACCCTTTTCCCAAAAATGGTGAGCATGTTAGTGGATGCTAAATAACTTTTTGATATTAAATAAAAGGTTGGATCAGTACATCAATTTGTTAAGACATTTTTTTTTCTATTCCGTTCCTTGTAAGTTACGACTATGTATTGAAAGTATAATATTACATAAAATATTTTATATAATAATGTAGGATTGAATGGCTGTGTTTATCATAGTGTGTATTGACTGTGTCTAATTAACCGTGAAAAAACCTTACCATCTAGTTCACAGTACCTATAAGGATTAATTTAGAAGCTTGAATATGTGAAATTACCTTCACTTGGACCATGTTTGTCTCTATTGTTTGAGCTCTTCGAAACTGTGTGAAGAGAAACATTTGGTATAATTTCAGGAAACATTTCCCCAGCCTTTCTTTGTAAAAAATCACAATAGTATCAATGTTGCGCTTGTTGCCAAGTCACTGCAGCAATGCCCTGAGTGTGCTAGGACCTTTTCACAAAGGTTAATTCGTTTTTTTCTTTCATAGACATACAGTACATTTCGTTGAATGACTTTTTTCCAAGTTCCACCACAATTTGTGCCGTCAAGTGCAGGGCCATAACAGATGCGGTCATTGCCACAGAAGCAGTAGCTATAAGAATCAGATGATCAGAAATCCTTTATTCGTCAATGAGAAATCAACATTGCTACAGCAAAGGGGACAGTGCAATTAAAAGACTAAATAAAAGAGTGGACTAACATCCTAAAAAAAAGAGGCAAGCGCACGCAAACAAAATAAAACTAATGAGCACACTAACCACCAAGAAGCATTATTGATCAAATCTAAAATGTGTAGCTATATGTCAGTTCCTTTGACATGATTGTACTTTATATTATTACTTGACAATGACAGAAAAAGGAACTCTATTGTTATCATGTATGGAATCAGCAAATGATCCACCATTTTTACTGGAAGGTTAATAAATAGTGTAATGCTCCATTAAAATGTGCCAATGTGTAGCTGAATTTGTTTGAAGAGTGGGCTTCTTAACACATGAATACTGTGTAATATTTATTTTCATCTATATTTAAGAAGTGCAATATAAGACAAGCACAAGTTACATTTTTGGGCCATACTCCATTATACTTTTTGAATTTGCTGAGGGCCGATTCAAAATGGCTCACGGGTAGCAATAGGCCCCCGGGCCGTAGTTTGGGCACCCCT
>NW_011342206.1:0-4893 GCF_000735185.1 Notothenia coriiceps
ACTAGCTAGTAGCTAACTTGATCCAGCCACTCCTGGTCCTTTCATCAGACAGGAAGCGAAAGAACAAGCAAGACCCATTGCTGTTATGATAACAACCTGGTACTAAGCACACAGGCATCTTGTTAAAGTTATCTTATCTTAGCCAGCGCCATATAGATCGATTATATCTATATGACGCTGATCTTAGCTATCTCTTAGTGGAGGAAAACAGTTATGACATCACTTACGCGACTCTGGGATTTGTAATCTTTCTAGTTGCGTATTTTTCATAATCTTATATTTCAACAGTTTTACGACAAGCTGTGACTTTTTTGACATGGAAATGATTTTTTAAGATTGACAAACATCATAATGTGTAATTCATGGCACAATTCAAACGGGATGGAAAGATACGTTTTCTCTCTTCATTGACTTCAATGCATAATTTTTCCGAAATAAGGTCCCATGGACCGGAGGTAGATGGGCGTGACTTCGCCACTATATTGAGACCACACCCCCTACAAGCACTGTACATTCCTCCATCACATGCACAGATGATTTCTAGAAGACTGGATCACACTTTTGAGCCCAAAGCACAAAACAAATTAAGCCACACATTTGAGCCTGTGGACTACACAAAGTGAAGTAAGTTTTGATGATATTATGGGGTAATATATTTATTTAATGTTTAAAATTGCAAATATCACATACAAATGTATTCATCTAGTAGCCTACTGTGTTTCTCCCCAAATATAAAAAAAAACACATCGTTTTTCTATAACGGATTACAAATCGCCTGAAAATGGTACAAACAAGTGGCAACATGTGTGACGAAGGTGTTGCGCTGGGCTATATCATGCAATCGAAAGTGAAACTTAAGCTCGCTCTCTGAGATATTCCCGCGAGAGTGCGGAAAACTTAAATTTATTTATTTATTTCAAATATGGAATATTTCCAAAATTCCCGAGCTTAACTTCTCATGGAAATTTACCAAAAACTTTCCGGAAATGTACCGGAAATGTTCCGCCCCTTTGCAACCCTATTTGAAACCCTCAACAGCATCATGTTGTTTCTTCAGTAGAAAGGAATTCCAGTGAACATTCAATACTTTCGCATAACATTACTTCATGCCAAACTCCTTCAAGCACTAACCAATTATCTTCAGTGACGGCATACTTTACTTCACTGTGTAGCCAAACTTTACCTCAGCATATGTGTGTGTATGTGGTCAAAACCTGTTTAAACTCTAGGTGGAACCCGTAGAAACAAGCATTGTTTACTAATTTTATACCCTGAGAGCTAATTAGCTGCAAAACAGGCTGCTGAGCGACAGTATAAACAGCAGCTGTATCTCGCTCCCAGGGGTGGAGTACTCAGATCTTGTACTTGAGAAAAAGTAGAGTGTAGGAATACTCTGTTACAGTAAAAGTCCTGCATTCAGAATCAAAATGTTACTCAAGTAAAAGTACAAAAGTATTGACATCAAAATATGCTTAAAGTACCAAAAGTAAAAAGTAGTCATAGTGCAGATTGGTCCATTTCAGAATAATATATATGATGTGTTTTATAATGATTGATCATGAAACTGTTCTCAAAGCTGGTAAAGGTGCAGCTAGTTTGAATGACTTTGTATACTGCAGGGTGGCTTGTGAATTTACTCCAGGTGGAACTAAAGTCTGATTTGAGACTTGGTTATATTTCACATCATTCATCCACATCTGTAAAAGGTATTAAATACAAGTAGTTGAGTAGAAGTACAAAGTAGCAAAAAATGGAAATACTCAGGGAAAGTACAAGTATCTCAAAATGTTACTTGAGTATGTGCACTTAGTTACTTCCCACCTCTGCTCTCTCACACCAGGTGTGCTGCCAACCTTGTGTGGGGCCCTGCCAGTGCCCTCCCAGCATGCCGTGCTGCCCGGCGGGGGTCCCCCTGGTGTCAGACGGCTGTGGGTGCTGCAGGCTGTGCGCCCGGCAGGAGGGCGAGGCCTGTGGCCCCCGGCGGCCCTGTGATCCCTCCCGGGGCCTGCAGTGTGACCTCAGCGCTAGCTTCCCTGGGGAGCCGGGACAGTGTGTCGGTGCGTACACACTCACACACTCACACAAATCAGTCTGATCAGAAGCTACTGCTACTCCATGCTCTGCTCATTACTACCATAGCATCGCATACCTCTCATTTAAAGGATAACAGCCATTTCATGTTAGGGCTGTCCTAAATACAGCCCGTGTGTAAAAATATATTACATAGTCATTTTCATGTGTTAATGAAAATAATCGAAGTCAATTAAAGTTGAGAACATTTTCAAACAAATGTTAGTTGATTAAAAAAAGCCCATTAACTTATTAACATAACAAGCTTGAAATATACCCTTCCTATTCTTCCTTATTATAAGCGATCTGAGGTTTCTTTTTTAAGTTTACTCAAACTACTGATAGTAATGAGGTTGCCTGCTACTACAACAAGTACTACTACCACTACAACTACTGCTACTACTATGTTCATCATGATAATAATTATTGCATTATTGAGCAGGTGTGTGTTTCATTTCTTTCATGTTTTCAGTTATTTGATAAAACCGACCATCTTTCTGACTCTCTATAACAGTTTCTTGCTCAGCTCCAGGTAGCGATTCGATACCAACATGTTTCCTGCAGGTTCTCTGTCTGCACATGTTGACTTAACTCACCACATATTGGCACCAAAAGGATGTAGTAAGCGTGGCACTCCCCCGCATAACGTCCCCCCCCTCCTTCTGTTGTGGTCAGGTGGAAACCAGCTGGGCTGTGAGCTGGATGGCAGGAGGCTGGAGGAGGGGGATGTATTTCAACCGTCCTGTGCCCAGCTGTGCCACTGCATGGGTGGGGGGGTGACCTGTGTGACCCTGTTCAGCGAGGATCTGCAGAGGCCTGCTGAGGGGTGCCCCCGCCCTCAGCTGCTCAGACTGCCAGGCCGCTGCTGCAGGGAGTGGGTGTGTGAGGGCCGGGACAACAGCATCGTCCCCAACCCCCCTGCGGGTGAGGGGGGTCATGTTGTCCATGATGTTACACTATCAGAAGAACAACGGCAACAACAAATGTGTTTGTTCAGATTCATATGAAAGAGGAAAAGCCTGAAATAGCTACATTTTGAATTTGTATTTGTTTATTTAAGAAGGGACAATGCACTTCTGTCGTGTTGGTTTTCCCCCCCTTACTTTGGTGTTCCCTGTCAAATTTGACCCGTCAGTTATGCCCCTTTCACACCAACGCGGTTCCAGGGCCGGTTCGGAGCTTGAGCCTGATAAGCACAGTTTTTTCCTGTTCACACTGCAGCGGAGCCGGCTCTTTTCCCCCAAAACCGCATATGTCACGCTTACGTCGGAGGGAGGCGAAAGTATTTCATATGGCCCTCCGGGTCGGCCACACATGTTTTGCGAATGTTGACAGTTAGAACTGTTAGAACTGAAAACTGAAACTGTGGAGCACATAATTGCACCGCAATTGAGCATAAGATTAATTGCACCGCATTCACGCATAGATCGTCCGCAATATGAGGCCCCCTCAGCAAGGTGAGGCCCCACGCAGTCTGCGTGATCTGCGTGTAGGGAGGGGCGGCCCTGGGGGCGAGATTAACCTGAGCAATAACAGTTTATGGCCATTACGGCAAATACAAGTTGTAACAAGCATTAGCACTGAGCAAAGTGACTAGAACGTGACCACACACTTTATAAAGTCAGGCAACACTGACCAGGCTTAGTGTGATTCTGTTTATTTGTACCTTACTTTGACCATCCGTTCGCTGTTATTGATCATTGCGGAGAGCAGGCAGACGTTTTGTTTTGTATTATAGCAGGCAGGCTGCTGCACGCGCTCTCTCTCCCTCGCTCGCTCGACCTCTCCAGCCTGTGTGCGCTCAGCTTTGCCTGCGCTCGCTCAAATTGTCACAGCGTTACAAATGTGCCACAAAACCAACCAATCGGAGAACTCGAGAAGGTCAATTCTGATTGGCTGGTCCAGCACCATGAAGAGAGAAGAGTTGCGACAGCGGAAGTCCAAAATGCTTGATCGTCACGTGGTTCAGAGAGACTTAGAAAGTTCCCGGAAGTTTGTGGTGGGCCATTTGAATCACGATTTGAATGCATTAATAACAGGATAGAAATGCAATTTTTGGTAGTTATTGGTCAATAAAGGTTTTGATTTGCAATATGTATACAACATATCGATATGTGCATGTATTTTTTTTTAAAGTAAAATGTGTTAATATTTGAGGATTAAGACAAAATAAGAAGTACTTTATTGATACCAATTGGAGAAATGTTTACGCTGCAGCAGCAAAAGACAAGGCATCAGGGCCGGACTGGGACAATAAGTTAGGCCGGGAATTATACACCCAGCCAGGCCACTACCAGTTTTCTTTTGTGCCATTTTCCTGGATTTATTTGTCAATATTTACAGCGTTGCTGCCCCTAGTGATAGCCCTAAACTTAAAATCTACTACCCCAGAATAAACATAATGGACATGGGTTACTATTTTTAAAAAAATTGCAAATCTATTTAGGAATCTATCCATGTGAACATATTTTAAGTGGAGGTGGACCTGAAATCCTCTAGGGGGGTCCGGGGTCATGCTCCCCTGGTAAGATTTTGTTTTAAATGTTGGACTTAAATGCATCAATCTGGTGCACTTTGAGGGGGAAATAAAGAGACTACACCCATATGAAACAGAACTGTATACATTTAAATAATCATAAAATCATAAGAACATGGCCATAACCAATAACATACCATGTCCAATATGAAAAAACATTGAAACTTGTTTATATATTTGTTTTTGGTTCATTTATAGTTGTGAGTGTGTCTGGGCTCCTGAATCAGCCTCACCTGTCTCCCTCCTCTCCCCCCTGCTCCTCTTTGAGGCAACAGCAAAGACTAGTT
>NW_011342207.1:0-2065 GCF_000735185.1 Notothenia coriiceps
ATTGGAAACCCTGACTATTAGAAAACATCTCTCTGTTGCTTCAGAGGCCATAACAGACTTTGTTGATTTACCAACAGTTGATTTAAAAAATCTAATCAATTTCAGTCCAACTCTCTCAATAACCTTGGCCTTGGCCAAAACAATAAACAGTTCAACATAAAGTGCCAGTTGCACCAACAACATAATAAATAGTTCAACATAAAGTGTACTGTACCATTTAAAATAAAATAAAAAAGTGCCAGTGATTGACCTCAATCCCTCCTATTCTTCCAATATCCTGATGAAAAATAAAATCTCTCTGTTGCATAGGCCACTGTTTGATCAACGCGAATTGGGTGTGGGTCCTTGTACTCCGAGTCGGGCTAACGTCCACGCTAGCTTCCACGCTAGCTGCTATATGTTTTGCATTGAGGTGATACTTGAGGCTTGATGTGCTGCGGTGATATGCAAATTCCTTTTTGCATAATTTGCAAACAACCGTGCTCTTATCGATGCTTCCATCCGTCCGTTTTTTAAAACAAAATGTCCCATCCACGGGGCCAACCAAAGCGGTCTCATCAGCTTGTTCGTTCACGTTTGACTATTGTTCACTGTGGTTTGTTGTTGTCTGAAGTCATGAACGTTAGTTGGGGCTCCAGTATAATCGGTACCCCTGAAACTCATCCAGTGAGAAATGTTCCGCGGTACAAAAATAAGTGCGATTAAAATGCGTTAATTGTTTTAACGCGTTAATTTTTGTGTAATTAATTAATCTTAATTAACGCGTTAAAGTCCCGGCCCTATTCTTTATATATCTTTATGTCTTAAGTACAAGTGTTGCACTTTTGAGGACCCGGGGAATTTTAATTGAAAAAACAATGTTGTATCTGTTGAGGATATGGCAATAAAGCCTTTGAATATGTAATCTTATATCTTGAATCTTAGCTTGCTTACTACCAAGCTGTTGTTTTTTCAGATGGAGACATTGTCACTGATAGGTAGCCTGTTAGAAAAGCATATCTGTCTGATATTAGCATTTGTTCTGTCAGCACACTCATAAGAGAAACCATAATGATAAAACTGTCCTTATCAACCTCTGCATTTTTACTGAATTAAAAACATGTATAATTAGTAATTAATTATCATGCTTTATGCCTAAACGAGGAGGCTCTTGTGGGTTTGTTTTGTTAACATGAATAATTGAGTTTCTTCATTGAATGCCAGTATTCTTCTGAAAGGAAAAAGCCTCTCCGCTGTGTTCTAATATATCACATTTTACAGCTAATGGGTTGATAATCATGGCTTTTTCTGGAAGGTTACGGGGTCTCCTGGGTGGAAGAATATATTGTTTCCATTATGGTTGCCTTCTTGGCCTCTCCTCTTTGTCTCTTCACTCTCCGTCTCTCGAGGGAGACACTCCGCAAGTTCCCGAGTGGCTTGTTTACTTGTAAGGCAGTGCAATGTCCCCTCAGCAGCCCTCCAGCCAGAGCTGACAGTGGATTGGCTCGTGACGTGGCATTCAAGTGCTCTTATCCTGCTTAAGTGGAGCTGCTCACCAAGACCTGAGATACACTCCCTGTGAGCCGGAGACACGTGGAGGTGAAAGAAGGGGCAAAACAAGTAGAAATGAAATTATTTGAAGTGAGATGAGGCTGGATGGAAAAATGGAAATAGGGAAAGACAGTAACAAGAACGGAAAATAGACTAAATAGAGCCAACAGTGTTTTTGTGCATGTAGAGGGGGTCTCACAAGTGTGTTTGTTTGTTGAGGTGGTCTCACAAGTGTGTGTTTGTTTGTTGAGGTGGTCTCACAAGTGTGTGTTTGTTGAGGTGGTCTCACAAGTGTGTGTTTGTTGAGGTAGTCTCACAAGTGTGTGTTTGTTGAGGTGGTCTCACAAGTGTGTGTGTTTGTGCATGTACATGTAGAGGTGGTCTCACAAGTGTGTGTGTTTGTGCATGTACATGTAGAGGTGGTCTCACAAGTGTGTGTGTTTGTTGAGGTGGTCTCACAAGTGTGTGTGTTTGTTGAGGTGGTCTCACAAGTGTGTGTGTTTGTGCGTGTAGGTGGTTTCACAAGTGGGTGTGT
>NW_011342208.1:0-3527 GCF_000735185.1 Notothenia coriiceps
CTTCCCAAATTATAACAAATAAAAATGACACTCCATAGACACTGGACTCGACTTTTGGTGGACATCGTTTGCAGCGTGATCGCATCATACAAACAGTAGTCCTCTGTGTTTCTGAAAGAAAAACAACGTGCAGACCGGGGGTAACGCTGCGGGAAAGGCAGCGTTACCCCCGACGAGGCATTTGAGTCCTGCAGGATTTCCCCGTTAATATCAGTGTCTCGAAAACACATGTTGGCGACTGAAAGACATCCAGTGTTTGGTCTTTTCCAGAAGCATCCTACAGTGTCTCAACTGAAAGAGGACCACAAACACACACAAAATATAATACAATTTTGAGATTTGGGGATATTTATCTCCCATTCCTTCACTTTTTCTGACATTTTCAACACCAAACATGTAGTTAATGTCTCTGTTTAGTGAACTACAGCAAACTGAAAGCCTGTACATTATTTATATCACACTTTATCAGTAGAAAAATGCAGGAAATGACTTTTTTAATGCAGTATTTTCTGATTTATGGCGCAACACAAAGATATTTCGCTCTGTGCAAACCTTTGACTCTAATATGTCAACAACATGAAACAAGAATATGAACCTGGCTTTATCCAATGTTCACACAAGAGTTCTACATCCTGTTCTACATCCTGACACATCCTTCATCTACACTGTCTCAACTGAAAGAGGAACAGAAACACATTACAAATATAATAAAATGTGGAGACGTTCGGATATTTATCTCCCATTCTTTTACTTTTCGGGCATTTTACAGACAAGACATGTCGTTGATGTCACTGTTTACCAAACTACCACTTTTTCTGAAAAATGCATAAAATGATGCAATATATGTTAAATACATGGTTTATACATGTAATTACTGGGGTTCCATTTCTTCTGATTACCTAATTTGGGCGTGCACATTTGCCGCGCGCAAACCTACCTCTTTTGGATTTGGAAAGGTTGGCATGTATGAAAAGTAACTAAAAAGTAGTGTAACTCATTACATTTCAGAAACAGTAATATTGTAATGTAACTTATTACTTTCAAAAGAGACTAATAAGTAATATGTAATATATTACATTTTGGAAGTAACTTGCCCAACACTGCTAGTAACTATAGTAACGCAGTGTAGGCGGGGCGATCGGCTGTTCGGCGGGGGGGAGCGACGCTGCGTAAAAGCTTTTTTTTGCCATGTCTGTAGCTCCTCTGTTTTAAAAAATGCTGCAAACAACTTGAGTAACAACATACTGACACCGGTTAGTAAAAAACATGAATTAATGCTTTGACAAGTCTGCAGACAAGACGGCAGGCGAAAAACCTTTTAAAATGCTTGTTTTCTGAATGGAGATTGGATCGATCAAGCTAAGCTAACGTTGCCCCGTTCACACTCACAACAACGGCCTACAGACATAAATAAACCAGCGACTGTATTCGACACAGACAGTCTGTGGTTTGTACTTGTTTAACTTTTGTCTAGTTTCTGAAAAGATATGAGGAGCTGTGAGCTCTGAGTGCTAACAGCTAACGGCTGATGTTTTGGTAGGATTATCTCACGCAACGATTGTGACGATTCTCTGACCAATCACCAGTCGAGAGTGTTTACGTCACTAGTTTAGCATATTTAGACCGGTTGTTGGCCCGGTAAGAACCTCGATTTTGGAGGGCCAAAATAAAGGTGAAAAAATAGCCCTGAGCCGGAACTACCCCTAGTGGAAAAGTCCGCTCAAACCGTGCTACGTGCTGCAGTGGAAAAGCGCCATTAGTGAACACAAAATGACGATTATAGAGACAGCACAAGAAAAGGCTAAAATAAAAAAATATCTTTGGATTTGAAAATAGATCATTGTGTCTTGTAGATCTTTGGGGAGACGGAGCCGGTCCGGATGACGTCAGAGGGCTCAGACTGTCGCTGCAAGTGCATCATGCGCCCTCTGAGCAGGGACGCCTGCCAGCGGCTGCGGAGCGGCAGTGTGCGTGTGGAGGACTACTACACTGTGGAGACAGTCAGCTCCGGATCCGACTGTAAGTGCTCGTGCACGGCCCCCTCGTCCTCCCTCAACCCCTGTGAGAACGAGTGGAAGATGGAGAAGCTGAAGAAACAGGCCCCCGAGTTACTGAAGGTGGTGACACGAAACTCAAATCTGCTCTAAGTACAAAATCTATCTGATCATAGCATCTTTCTGATGGACGATGGACAGCATTTCTTTCTACAAGATAGACAATTCCATCTTACATAAAATAAACTATTTAAATAATATAGTAATTACCATTTTCTGATAAGATAAAGGGGTTTTAATAAGAGTCTTAGAAGACATTTTTAAAGCCACAAAGATCCCGAGTACCACTTTCATACCTCTATTTCAGTTCTGCAGTAAACTAATTAATACAAATTAGTTTTTATAATTGATATAATAATCATTAATAAATATATATATATGTTGTTAGGGTTGGGGTTAGTGCTTGAAAGTACAAGGCTTAAAAGCATTAAAGGTTGTACTTCAGCTCTGTGAACTGGCTATAGTTGTGTGTCAATTAACATATTTTGTGAGCACGTCAGCATTCACAAACCTAAAACACACTTTCATGTTTCACAGGCAGGAGAAGCACGCTATGTACCACATGAAACAGAAGGCAGTTCCAGATGTCAGTCTCCACTTTAAACTATAGATTGAGCCAATACATACACAAATAATGAACATAGACTCTGAATGAGCCCCAGACTGAGAACACTGGAGTGGATGTCAATAAGTGGTCAGAGCAAATGTTTTTTGAGGACACTTTAGCTATTACTACAGTTACACAGAGGCACATTAAGATGTCAAATCTGTGTTCAGGAGAAGGTGGATAATGCTACTTCTTGTCCTTTTATTGCATGAATGACCAGCTCCAATCCATGGTGGACCTCCTGGAGGGAACACTTTACAGCATGGATCTAATGAAGATTCACTCCTACATCAACAAGGTGGTGTCTCAAATAGACACCCTAGAAGAGGTAGGCAACCGATTAGGCGCTTTCACACCGGAGTACTTTTCCCAGGAGTAGTTCTGATAGTTCCTGGGATTTTGCGTTCACACCAAAAAGATCTGGAACTAGAACTTTTTTTGCTAACCTTTTCACCCATTTTAGTCCCTGCTAGAGAGCAGGGACTTTCCTGGGGAGAAAAGGTTCCAATTTCTGATTGGCTGGGTGAATTGCAAACCACGGCCCGTAAAACTCGGAAAAGTTGTTGTGAAGCCGCCGTTTTATTTGCTCGCATTAGCATTATTAGCCTTAGCCCAGCGCACCAATGGAGAGAGACTAACTTATGGCAACACAAAAGAAAACATGGGAGCGGTGGAGTGATGACGAGGTGTCGGCGCTTCTTGCGATTTACCCGGGGCTTCAGGTGGCGATTTACGCCGTGAAGTTGTTTGCGGCCTGCCAGTAAACCTAAAGCAGAAGAAGAAGAAGAAGAAGAAGTGACGTTAGCGGCTTCATTTGCCTAATCCTCCCTCAGGGACTTATTCCGGTGTGAACGCGATTTACTAGG
>NW_011342209.1:0-2753 GCF_000735185.1 Notothenia coriiceps
AGAGCCGACCAGCTAACCAATCAGAGCAGACTGGGCTCTGGTTTCAGACAGAGGGTGACAAGAGGCAGTATGAGAAAAATAAAGAGCTTTTTGAACATTAAAGCATGGAGACATGTTACAGGAGAGACACTACATACTGATATGTGAGCATAGTAGGGCTCCTTTAATGTATTAAGTCTGCATGTTGAGTGCTGGGCTTGTGTCGATGACAAAGAGGGTGAGCTAGGCTCTGATATTTTCTGTTGAACTTATGGTCCTTTAGTTATTGTTTTATTTTCTGCAACAAATATTTCAAGCAAACTTTTAACTTGTTCAAATCTGCCGAAACACTAAAAAAAGAGACAGCTACTGTTTTGATTCAAGGCCTCAGACATGAAGTCCTCCTCGTCAGGAGAGACTAGAAGCTGCACTTTGCAATTCCCCCAATTCATCATCTGTGCATCGGTTTTTGCGAAACTTCTCATTGTAACTCTTAATCACTTTTTTTTAATGTGGCCTGCTCTGCCGAGAGAGCTGAAGGGAAAGAAACTGTAGACAAATCGCTGGGTGTGTAAGAGTGTGTAATTCACAGCAGCAACCTGAATACACATCAAGAGAATGAATAATAAGAATCCACTTACGCAGCGTCCACACGGTCTGCGACACGTTGAAGCTTGCCGGTGGACGTGTCTGAAACTCGACCAACAACCAATCACATGAATCTCCCGCCCCGGACACACAAGCACGCGGTTTGATTGGCCAGAGCTTGTACTGGCATATGATTTGATTGGCTGACGCTTCTGTCGAAGCTTCAAAAATTGAACATTGCTCAACTTTTAAAATACTTTAAAAAATTAAAATACCATGGCAATTATCTGACATTATGATGGAGACCCTCAGAGTGGTGATTTTAGTCTTTACGTATAGGGTATGTTTTTGTTAATAAAAGCAGCAATACTTAGACGCAGTGGTGGAGTTTCACAAAGAACATTTACTCGAGTACTTTATACTAAGTTTTTTACTTCAGAATGATCAAAGGATTTGACTTTGCTTGGAAACAGCGAAAAGTAGTTTTTTATATGTCGTTATACTATATGTCACACAGATATTGCCAAGGGCAGGGGTAATATAATGAAGACTTATCCTTTCCTAGGTTATTGGTCCCTATAGTACTGTGCTCTACATATAAAGACTATATACGCTACACTATTCTGTTAATGTCTCATATGAAGGCTACTGCTACAGTAAAAACCTTCATGCATGTCTGTACAAAATGTCAAAGCAATCAATCCATAAGGACCACTTTAAATAAATGTAGTGGAGTAAAGAGAACATTATGTGCCTCTGAAATGTACTGGAGTAGCTGTATAAGTAGCAACAAATGTACATACTCAAGTAAATGATGTCAAAATAGTATAAAGTACTCGAGTAAATGTTCTTTGTGAAACTCCACCACTGCGTCTAAGTATTGCTGCTTTTATTAACAAAAACATACCCTATACGTAAAGACTGAAATCACCACTCTGAGGGTCTCCATCATAATGTCAGATAATTGCCATGGTATTTTAATTCCCTGCCTTCCTCAGTATCCATGGGAATATGAATAAACAGAGGAAAAACAACAGTTCCTGGCAGTGTTGGGTGTTGTGCCTCCACTTTGCCACGTCCCTTATAAAGTCTATTCTCTGTGCAGCTGCTGATCTGCTGCTGCAGGTTTTATTCAGCGTTGTGGTGGAAGTTGACCACAAGGCCAGTGACATTTTGGCAGCGCTATAGGGTCCAGAGTGTTTACGGGAACATGGAGGTGGCACCGTGCCATGCTGCCAAATGTTAGTCGAAAACACGTTACCCAACCAGGGAGAGTTGTGAAGACAGATGTGTTATAATTGTTTTTCACAGGAATAAAATCAGATTTTTGCCCGACACATGCATGGAATTTGCTTAGGTGTATGATGGTGCGTACAGAAACACAATAAGAGGAATTGATGTGTGAATAGAGTGGTGAAGGGAGGATGTATTACTATTGTTTAATCGGAAGTAAGCATCTCCCTGGTTCCCTCAAAAACAAAAAGCCAATGCGATTTTCCCATTTGATTTTGGATTAGTGCAGAAAGTGCTCTCTGTGGTGAACAAGTTTGTTAAACTTACACGTTTTCTTCAGCAGGATAATCACAAATGTTCAGCTGTTAATTTAATTCTCTGTGTGAATTAAATGTGTTCTGTTTTTACGTGACAAGCCCTTTGTAACTGGGCTTTTAATCATTAAGGTGGATACAGCTCTTCAGGCGGTTTGATAAGTTTAAACACTTTAATGAAAGGCAATTATATTTATGGAGTACATTTTAACATAAGGCAATTTAAAGTGCTTGAAGGCATAGTGCAACAGAAACAATTTAGAAAATGACATCAAACTAATTTAAAAGCTAAGAGAGTAAAATAAAAACAATCCAAGCGACAGGTATAAAATACAAGAAAGTCACAGAGCAGGGAAATATTAGAACAAGATTAGATATTCAGATATCAAGTTTAAGATTTGGGGAAAATGTGAGTCCCACGTCTGAGTCACATCTTCATTAGTCACCTGTCTGTGAGTCTGTTTAGATTTAGAGTCAAGAACAAAAACTGCTTCTGCTTTTATTGCTCTGTGCTTGTTTTGTGTGTGTGTGTGTGTGTGTGTGTGTGTGTGTGTGTGTGTGTGTGTGTGTGTGTGTGTGTGTGCGTGCGTGTGCGTTTGGCAGCAAACTGGGTACACACAGCCGGGTTCACCTGCAGAA
>NW_011342210.1:0-6673 GCF_000735185.1 Notothenia coriiceps
GAGCCGACAGAAGACCTTGTTTACATTGGCATTATATTGAGAGGTGCAGTGACGCGTCATAAAACCAGGGAGTAAGCTGCTGGTTCCCTCCAACCACAGAGCCGACAGAAGACCTTGTTTACATTGGCATCATATTGAGAGGTGCAGTGACGCGTCGTAAAACCAGGGAGTAAGCTGCTGGTTCCCTCCAAGCGGCAAACTCTGGGGAAGAGCCGGGACGCCAATGCGGAAGTGCCTCAAACTGCAGTTCATCTAGTGGCCATTAGGAGCAGTCTGCAGAAGGGAGCAATTTCCATAGACCCCAATGTTAAAATGCCCAACTTTAGAGCAGGATTAAACATGTTTACATCGTGGTTCAAAAAACCATATTCTCTGTATAGTTAGATGTTGATGAATATGGATTGGGGGGGTGAATTTTTTCTCAAGTCTATGGTTCCCTCGACAAAAAGCAATGGGATTTCTCCACAGGGTTTTGGAAAATAGCTGGAAATAAGCCTGTGGAAAACAAACCTGTTTGATAAATGCACGTTTTGTTCAGCCGGATAATCTCCACGTTTTGTTACCCTACTTTTATCATTTTCAAATCATAAATCTAATCGATAGATTATAAAAGGGTTTTAGGACGCGTTACAGTGTGGCTAAAACCTTCTCTCCCTCTTCTTCTCATACTCCCTGTCACTCTCCGTAACTCCTCCGGTGCCTTTCTTTTATTTGAAGATTGTTTTTTGCCCGGCACTTGGCCGGTTACCGCTGGTATTAAAAACCTTTAGGCGAATGGTTAGGTGGCGCGATAGTCTGTAGTGAAGAAGGAATGCGCTCCCGCTCACGGGAGCCTGCTCGCGCTGCGCTACGCAGCAAACAGCTGTTTGCTTTTCACCCAACGACGATAACCGCCTCACGAAACGCTATGTTGTAGCGTTAATAAACGAAACAATTTAACTAAATTGCTTGTCAAAATACCAATACCACAGGACCATTTTTTTTTTTTAAAGCAATATTTTTAGTGGCCCGAGCGGGCAAGTGGAATGTAGCCTACGTTATGCTGGCCCGGGGTGTCTAAATAGTGCTTCCGGGCCAGCGGGCCATTTATAATGTCGAGCCCTGTAGGGTAACTTGTTTTACCTTGTAGCCTGTCTCAAGTTATTTTGACAATGGTTTGACCCTCTAAACTCCAGTGAAAGAACAAACTGCCCAGATGTCTTAAGGAAGACCAGTTTTCCACCTAATAATCACACAAATAGTCTGAGTGTAAACTAACTCGGTACATTATTTAGATATGACCAATTTCTACTAAAAAATCCTTAATTATTGCTGTTGGCTAAAACATTGTAGTCAATATATAAAGATCTGAGAATCATCCGTCTCAGAAGTGCATTTAAAATGGTTCAAGCTTATCAAACATTTGTCGATAGCATTCTCATCCAATGCATCTCTTACTTATATTATTCCTCTAACCTCCTGCTCACTTTGGAGTACTGATTTTTAACTAGACCTTTATCATGTTACTTGGCTTTTTATTAAGCCTCAGTTTGGACTTTTTCAAATAAGCGTTTAAATGTCAGGTTTGGCAGTTAAACTTGTAGATACATAAGTATAAGCAGGAGAAAAAATATGTATTGCAGAAAACAAGGCAGATAACGAATACAGATACTAATATAGACATTTACTAGACACACACTAGCTTTGCATCAGACCCCTAATATGTAGCTACAACATCCTTCAGGCTGTTCTCTTACACTCTTCGTAGCTATACCAGAGACTGTAATTCATATTCCACAACATGTCCATGTTGATACATAATTTCTTCCCATAGGGTTAGGGTTAGTCATCACGTAAGTAATGGCAGGTAGCTATTTTAAGTCATCCTTTAAACCCAAACCACAACCTTTTTCCAAACTACCAAATTACCCCTAACCCAACCCTTTCCTATAAACGGATATTGACACCTGTTGCTGTACATTTGATAGCGACCAAAATCACAGAAAAGTAAAACAGATAATGAACTTAAAAGTAAACTTCCGCTGAGGCACCAGATAGCGTATCTTACGCAATGAATAATAACAGTAAATAATAATAGATTTACGATAAACAAAACAGCAAGAAAACAAATGTTTAAATATTGAATAATATAAAGCAATATATAGCTCCAACAATAACTTTTCGTAAGATATGATATACACATTGCATCCTGAAAACCAACAGTTTGCATGTCAGTGAATGATTGCATACCAGAGAAGACCAACAGCTTAACTGGGTTTCACAGCAAACAGGCAAAAGACAGTTTGTGGATCATGAGTCATTTCGTATTCATGACCACCTCCTTCCATTCTTGTACTGACCGTTAAACACAGTGAGGCTAACTGGAAAATCTAAACCACTTTGTTTAATGTCTTACATCAGTGACTGCCTGATTGCTTGATAAATTGTTTATAATGTCTTTACGTCTTAATCGATTCACTTGACATGTTTATTCATTAGTACTTTCTGAACATTCTTACGCGATGATGCTCTCACACAGACAACTTTAGCACAGTGTTTGCATACTGCATAAGCTCTGGGACATACAGAGGAATTACATGCTTATCAAACACAATTTTCACGAAGAGCTGCATCGTGTGTGTGTGTGCATGTGTGTGGTGGGGATTTGCGCTAAAGATTGACTCCAAATCCTCCCACAGCAGACACGTCGCAGAGTGAAGAAATTCTATTTTTGGCATCGTCTTTCCCTTTTTTTCCTCTTGTAATTAATTAATTCCACATTTCAGAAGGCGCTTGACAGAACACATCCAGTCATGCTAGTGTGAAAACTCTCAAAAAATATGTTGGAAAAAGTAATCCAGGGACTGATTTCATAAACCACATGCAAGTGGGCCACATGCTGGTATGACAACAATTATTCAGACCGCGAGAGATGAAAGGAGCGGTGTCACAGAATTGTACCCCCTCCTTCATTATTCCCTCATCTGCCTAATTAAAAGCTGTATTCTTGTAATTATCACCCGCAAGGCTTTCTGATTTATTGGATTGATGACTACTCTTTCAAATTGATTAACTGAGTGTTTAATGAGAAGTCAGAGAGTGACAGCTAAACCACATTAATTACATTGAAAATCCTTAAAAACAAATAAGATCAGTTTGATTAGATGTTAAAAAATGTTTAAAAGGCTCTGTTTAATCTTAGAAGTGTGTGAAGGCAGTATGGCTATGAGCAAACCCAGGATTTATATACCTGATTGTAAAGTGCTCTCTTGTCCTCAGGTAAGGAGCTGGGCTCTAACAGAGACGATTCCTCTGAGGTGTCCAGTAAGTGCCTGCCGTGCCGTGAGGGCTGCCCCTACTGCCGGGACGAGACCCCCTGCCTGGCGCAGGAGGACGGGGCCCTGAGGCTAGCTGTGGCCTCCTTCCAGGGTCTGTGCACGGTGCTGGACCTGGCCGGCATGGTGGTCATCTACCACTTCAGGAGGATGAAGGTGAGAGGACACAGAAGTCACTGTGCAGGAATGTTTCATTGTCATTTAGGCTGGTGACGTTGGGGTCTCCACTGCTTGTTTGATCAAAAATGTTCTCCCCAAAATCCTTTCAAAAGTGTAATTTGTCAAAAATGTTCTGTCATTGGAACTGTATATGGGAAAGAAGGATAGAAGAGACGTTACATTTAGCTTAAACTTGGAATGGTGGACTAGCTAAAGAAAGAACAAAAGGATAGAGGGACGTTCTATCTTGGAAAAACATACCGACTAACTTATTTTGAGGAAAACCCACAACCAGGACAAGTTTGGATTACAAATGGAGGATGCCTGTTTTAACAATGTTATGGGGAGTCAAGACAGCAATATACTGAAATATTTGTATCGTATGAGGTAAGTTTATGTTTACGTTTAAGGTAAGACAATTATGTAGCAAAAAGATAGTTAACTGCTGGATAAGAAGTGTGAAATAAATGGTCATTGACCAGTTGAAGAGGGACTAAAACTTTTATCACATTACATGGACATATTTAAACATGCATTTCCTATTTTTGGTGCAATTTCCAGGCTGGCTCTGGTGGACTCACAATCCTCTTTTGTTCAACTTTGAATGAGCATGGGCCGCCGATTGCTCAGTAGTTAGAGCTGGCAGCCCATATGCTGTCACCGCTGCCAGTAGGCTGGTTCAGATCCCGAGTTGGCTGAACATTTCAGGCAATATCCTCCCCTCTGTCTCCCCCTTTCAACTCTAACATCTCCAATAAAGGCCCTCTGGCCCAAAGATACCTATACTTTATTATTAAAATTACTTAATTGAGTAATGCACTGTCTGCCAATAGATTCATCTATGAGCTGTATTTAGAAATGTAAAGATTGTTTATACCTATCATAAGTACGATTTAACATTATCAGATAATAGTTTGTGAAGGCCGTTCTCAATTTGTACTTATTAGGTTATAAGCAGGGGCTAAGCACAGGGCAATTTCACGCATTCTGACTCATGGGAATTGTAAAGTCCAACTTTCTTTGGAGCTTGACCCAAACTCAGGACTTAATGTAAGAAGATCTAATCCTCTGCAGCTTGGATTTTTGGGTATATGTCAAATATGATTCCCAAACTTTACGAGAATGCAATACCAAATCCGTGTCTGCAAACTATTTGTCCCCATTATGGGAAAACTAAGATTAATTCAACATATTTTTCAGACTTAGATACAGAAAGGCAAACAATCCCTCTGTGCATTGGTTGACACAGTAAATGGTTGTAAAATTAGACAAGCTCCAGCAGTTCTATTTCATACACGGCTGCCCTCTAACTAAGGGCTCATTTATGTGTTGGAGAATATAATTCTATGCCACACATCTTTGTTTTTAATTGAAGACACTCCTTTTAAAAAAAATGTATTATTCCATTCTTAATCAACAATGAGCTTACTCTCACCGCCAACATACCTGAGCTCTTACCTTAAATCCACACAGATTTGTGTGCATAGTTGCATAATATCCACTCTGCTAATAAGATAAAGTTGAATAAAAATGAGCTCCTCGCGGTGTAGAGTAATTACCACCCCCCCCCCTCGGCAGGCAAACTTGGGTTGAATCTTCTTCCTATGTGATATTTATAGATAGTTTGTGTATGTGCCTCAAAATCCCCTACATTTTTTCAGTTCACAAGAAATGTCCCCAGAGCCCTTTGAATTTGCATACAAAACAGTGAAAATCCTCAAGGAGGTAATGTGTGTGATTAGAGCCTACCCAGAGAAGGTGCTGTTGTCAGTTTTATTATTTGAGGCAAAACCTCAGTCAAATATGCAACTCAAATTTATGTTTGCTTTTCAAGAGGCAATGATTTATTATTAGCATTTTTGAAATGGAAAAGAAGCTGGAGCTCCAACTCGTCACACAAATCTGTTTACTTCAAGCAAACTGCGATGTCGGATTCACAGCAAGGATTAGATGCATTTTCTGTTGACGTTTTTTTTCCATTTGGTTGCATTTCACATAATTTACTAACCTGAGAAAAGACCTGATGACTTAGGACAAACAGTAAATACATTTCCCCTGTCAGTGATTTAATTATGTTGTTTCTCTTTCCCCATTAACAGAGCATCCGCACATCTGGTCTCATCCTACTTGAAGCCATTTTGTTTGGGGCTTTGCTGCTCTACTTCCCAGTAAGTCTGCACTCTCATCTTATATAGCACCAACAATTTGCTCAGTGTTTACTGCTTTGGTTTTGATTTGTTCAAGTTATATTCCATAAAATGTCCTGATTCAGGGTATCTGCAGGATTCATAGAGATGAATTTACTACCTTTTACTACCTTTTTTACTACCTCCACAATATTTTTTACTACCAACACGACATCAAGCAGCAGCCCTTTTTGGACTACTAATTATAAGGTATTAGTGTGACACTGTCACACCCGTCATACATATCAGGTACACTAATGTTTAATTGTGATCATTAAGTATTGTCATTGTCAATTGTGTTTTTTTTTTGTAGTGTTGAGTTGACCCTTAGCCCTAATAAAGTGAGTAATAACCTTGACACTTCTTAAACACATATCACTTAACAACCATAAATATTAATAATAAAGTGTCACATCACACACACTTACTCACAAACACGCATTCTCACACACACACACACACACACACACACACACACACACACACACACACACACACACACACACACACACACACACACACACACACAAGCAGTTACTGGTGCGTATTAATAATGCGTATTAATGAAAAAAATTGAAAATCAATCAAATAAATAACTTTAATGAACAATATGCTCTGAGGACTACAGCTTTCAAAGATCTGCTTCAATATAACATTCACCATATTTAAACACAATAACGTGTGTGAGGAGTGCATGTATGCACATGTCTGTGGGTGCGCCTTTGTATGGATGTTGTTGTTGTTGCAATCTACATTGTATCTAAGTGAATCATTTAAAACAATAACTGTAGGGGTGTACGTGTGTGTGTGTTTGTGTGTGCGTGTGCCTGCATTCGTCTGTGGGTGTGCCTGTGTGCAGTTGTTGCAATCTACATTGTATCTAAGAGAAACATTTAAAACAATAACTGTGAGGGGTGTACAGTCACAGAAGTCTCAGTTGTGAGGACTTATCTTCAATTATTTTCTCCAATTTGCAGAGCTCTTCTTTTTTTTCTTTCTGCCTTCTGCGAAGGG
>NW_011342210.1:13735-18615 GCF_000735185.1 Notothenia coriiceps
GAGGACACTCGGATGACGAGACTAACAGTCCGAGCGGGTGAGACAAGACTAATCATTGGTGGCAATGTCGCCTTGTAGTCACAATACACAATGATTACGCAACTCGTTTGATCTTTTACTGTGGTCATTACTGTTGCCTACTCTTACGACGCACCCAGACCCACCGCACACAACGCTTTGCAACACAACGAAGCCAACGACGCTCTGTTCGCTCTGTGTCGCTTTGGTCGGGCTCGGTGTGTGTGTGTGGGCGTCGGACCGACATACGTCAAACACACCACGATTTCAGGCTCCCCGGCTCGGAGCGGAGCGCGCAGGACGTCCGACTCAGTCCGACTCAAGTCCGACTCTTTTAGACTCCTCGACGTCGACTCTTTTTAACTACACACTCCTTCAGCGCCTAACTAGTGATGCAGTGATATGGGTTCTTCTTTTTTTACCTTTTCTTTTTAGAGGTTGCTCCGTAAGACCCGCCGTATCGGTCATAAAAGACACAATCTCAAAATGAGCGATGTCCACATGAACTCCAAACACTGAGACGTCTGGCAAATGTAACGCCTTCTTGTTTCGAGGGGGCAGGAGCTCCAACAAGCCATTTAGAACAGAGAGTGAATACACATACTATACAGTAGGGATCACCAACTACATTTGTCCAAGGGCCAAAATGTATCCAATTGACACTTTCGCAGGCCAGTGATTTTTATATATAGCCCAGAATTTTTAAGTTGTTGACCGGGGGGTGCTAGTGGAGCACGCTCAGGTACTGCGGAGTGCATAACAGACTCTTCACGCTAACGAAGGTTTACTTCTTCTTCAGCGCAGGGAAGGCTACGCAGTACGCAGGCTACAGTCCCGCAGCTGCTGCCTCTCTGTTGGACTCTGTTGTGGGGGGGGTGCATATATACTGTGAAGTCGCCGGAGCCTCACAGCGGGGCTACTGCTGCGGAGTGCATAAAGCAGACTCTTCCCGCGAACCAAGGATCAATTCTTCTTCAGGGCAGGGAAGGCTACGCAGTGCGCAGTCTACTGTCCCGCAGCTGCTGCCTCTCTGTTGGACTCCGGTACTGGTGCACATTACTCACAAGACGGTTTTTTAAAAATGAGTGGGGGGCGAACGCACTAACCACTCCGCCAACGCCACAGTCACCCCCGCCGTGCGGGCCGGATGAGAATGTCTGGCGACCCAGAGATGCTGTATGAAAAACCAATGTGATTTTGGAACATTGAACAATGTAAATCTATTCTAGTAGACCTCAACAATGGAACTATGATCAGTAGAAATGGCCATGTCATGGGACCTTTAAGAGAACTGGGTACAGCGTTGGAGGCGGGGTCCCATCACTTCCTATGAATGTTGCTCATTGGCACATGGAGCCAAAAATGGAGCGATTCAAGGACAACAATATCAGGATCTGGTCCCATAGAACACGCCCACTAAGCTCCGCCTTCAGGTCACTCCGTCACGACCGATCTCAGCTCAGTCAGATAAATGGAGGGAACACAACTCTGGATTGAACTTTTAGCGCATTTTACAACTTTTAGGACCTACGTAAGGGCTTTTCATGTGTTTGTAGTTGATGTAGTTAATACAAAATTATAAAACGGACAAGTCAAATCAAGCAATCTGATTGGTTCTTAGCCGTGATATACTGAGCGTATACCACGGGTAGAATTGTAAGTTACTTTTCACAACAAGTCAGTATCCCTCCGCGTCTGAGAAAAACAGTATACCGTTGGGCTGAAAAGCAAACTGCTTTTTTTTGTCGACCCTCCGCTTCGCGTCGGGCCGAACCACGCCCCTTAGCTGTGATATAATGAGCATATACCACGGCCTGTCGTGAGCTATTGCTTAAATATACGCTAATTTACCAAAGGCTCTTTCCCAATGTAAGTCAACGAAAGCGCATATATTTAGGGCTAAATTAGTTACGTGACTAAATGGAAGTTTTGTACCAGTGTTTGGCTACTAAGAAAATGTACTGCAACGCTAAGCTGGCCTCCGTGGGGCTTGTACATGTATTACATTTTTGGTCCCACTTGACACTTACTGTAAGGAGCTTTTGGGCTTATAGCTTGGGCTTGAGGGTAGCCTGGGTAAGGCTTACATTTAGTTTAGAAAATGCATCAAGGGTCAGGTGCCTCATACAGTACCTCTACTGACTAATCATTTTCGTTGTCATGCTTCAAACACATTTTTTGAAGCATGACATTTTTTCTCCACCAAATGACTCATAAGTTGTGTTGCATTCTAGCCATTTGTATGCTTTGTTAAGTATTTCAAATTGTGCTGAAAACACTGAAAGTTCTTGAAATAATGCAAAATAGTTTGAAGGTTTGGCTCATTTGAGAATGTTGATGCACCCAGAAAGGCAAAAGGTTATTTTCTTTAACTTGCTGAAGGATCAGTAAACTTCAACATCCTTTTTTATCTCAGTTCAGTGCGGACTTATAGGACATTCGGTAAAAATAACTCCTATGATTGAGCCTCTTATAAAAAGCATCTTGAAGGTACCCTTGGGAGTTTTTGACTGAATGAACGTCTTAATGTGTTGGTTTAAATTCCTGACCTCATTGAAATAAGTTTTCAACAGTAAAGCAGCACCATATCTCACTTATTTACAGTCCTCTTATGGAAACTGAAGGCACTGGCAGTAAATGGATTGCTGACAAAAATAGAGGGTACTTTTGGAAGTCGTTCAACTGCATCTTGATATTTCCAGCGAGTATTAAGCACAAAGCAGCCATTGTTGTTCAAGTGACAAATAACGTCAGACGGGAATAAACAGGTATTTGCTGGCAAATCTTGTACAAGTGTGATAAACTTCTTTGCTTCGGCGGGTTCTTTGTTGGAGATAAATAGAGTCACCTCTTAAAGCGAGGGATAAAATTCTCCAAAACATGCCGCTCCACTCGCCAAGAGATATGATTGTTCTGGAATAAGTGTTTATTCAGTGGCATGCCCCCAAAGGAGCGTCTTGCTCTAAACTTGAGGTTGCAGTCGTGAATTTTGATGGCGGTGTCCATTGTTTGATTTGCCTGAAAGGTTTAGCCACAAACCCTTTAAGCGTAAACTGCTGTGTATTGCGTTCACAATTGGATGCTATAAACAGTATGGAGCAATACTCTCTTAGAGTGTCTTGGAATGCCACCAGCATTAAAGCAGCTGACACCAAGTCATGTATTTTACCATAAACATGTCAAACTCTTCCAAGAGTGCATGCCGATCTAGTTTTACCAAACAATGTCACCGGGTAAGGCAAAAAGGACCCAAGTGCAGTACAAAAGAAGGGAGGCAGAAATGAAGAACTAAGAGCGAGCTCAAAACTTAAAAAAACAAGCATGGTTAAACAACAGGAAAGTTGGCAAACAAAAAAAGGAATATTCCAGTCACAGGAAACTTGGGAAGCTGAACCAAACCGAGGAAGACAATGGCAGCAGGAAACATGAACAGGGATACATTTACACGGACAGCCATATATAGATACAGGACTAATTGCATTGACAAGAAACAGCTGGAGTACGCAGGTAAAGAGAAAACGGCAGCAAGGAGATCACACACAGGTGGAAATAATCATGGCAGGGCAAACAATTACAAATGTTATGTCCATGAGCTCCAAAGAGTAATGTGGAAACAAAATGGAAGTTACAAATAGTGTTTGAACAAGACATTACTATCTGTTTCTAAGTTATTGTTCCAATGTTAAAAAAAGTGAAAAAGAATGCATGTATCTGCCTCGGGATCCTTTCTTGGCCCATGCTACACCTTTCCACCAAGTAAAAAAGAAAATGAGGCAGTTTCTCTCTAATCCTGCCAACAGAAACCAAACCATAAACTTGACCTTCTTTGTAGAGGTACTGTATGTGATGGCCTCAGCCACAAAAACTGCACCCTCACCTTCAGTAGTTTTGCTTCAGTGCAGCTGCAATAAAACATGCCAATTAACACCACACATTTGTGCATTGGGGGAGGTTACTTCCTTGTTCAGCAAAGGGCGTGGCCGAGCACTGAGGACTCACAAATACTGCAAGGGGCCAATTGGGAAATATTGGGACAAACCACCTGCTTCCATGTCAAAGGGGGGATTTGGGTTTGGCTAGTGTCCTTTGTGTATTCTGTTACTATTAATTATCCCTCGGTTTTAACTTGGTTTGGCCAAGCCACTATAGGTTCCTTGGTTTGTCATTGTACCAGGTCAGTTTGTTGAGTTAACAGCAGGGTGGGATTTTCGCGGAGGCCATGACGGCCATGGCCGTCGTAGCCCCTCGGTCTGGCCGTTATGCCCCACAAATAATTGTACGTCCTACGGCCACCATGGCCTTTGGGTCCCTCACACTGTTAAAATCTCGAAGTTGCTTTAAAAGTGTCAGAACAGTGGTTTCTGAACTGCATTATGCTGCGTTCACAACGGACGCGATGCGAATATTCGCATTGCTCTAACCGCTGGAGTTCTCATTCATAACACTCCGTTCGATGTCTCACTATGGGATGCGCCTCAACGCGTATGCACCAGAAGCATCAATCTCATTACGCCAATCCTGATTGGCTGGTGATCTTGACGCCAACGTCAGGGAATCCACCAACCCTATAAGTAGCTTGCGCCACGACGCAGGCGTCATTCAAACACCTCTTCTCGCTTCGGAGCACATCTCGAGAAAGATCAGTAGCTAGCTAGCTTAACGGTCCACAGACTGATTTACGAAGCTAACCTTCGGTCGACGGACGCTCGCCAGCTACTTTTGCTTCGCACGGGAATTCTCTTTATTAACACTCCAGTTAATATCAGAATCTACCCTGCCGTTTTTTTCCAACGGATAACGGTAAGGTTTTGGATTTTTTCCCGCAAACGGTAACACGCCTGTTGCTCGTTTGTCCCTTCTAC
>NW_011342211.1:0-2711 GCF_000735185.1 Notothenia coriiceps
ACATTAATAGGTTGTTAAATATTAAGAAGCCCTGAGACACAGTTTCGTGAAAGAAAAAAAAGGTTAATCGTACATAAGTCTGGTAAAAAAACAAACTGTTCCTCCTGCTGTGTAATAGACTGCTGTTATCCTTGAAGCCCCCCAAAGACCCTACACGACTCAGGACCACAGCGTAAACATACACCAAATACACATTTTGGGGAAGCTAGCTCTCCACTTGTCCTTCATATTGCCCTTTGGTGACTTCATGCCACTCCTGGTGCAAACATTCAAACAGCTGGGCTTTCTTTGATGGCTTGTGACCATCCATCTTCCTCTTGATCAATTAGAGAGGTTTTCAATAGCCGCTTTCACACCAAGTACTTTGCTGTACTTAGTTCCCAGCACTTAGTTCCCAGGACTTAGTACCCCCATGGAACTAAGAGCAGATCTCGTTCACACCGGAATAATTCCCTGAGGGAAGATTACGCAAATAAAAATTCAAAAACTTCTTCTTCTGCTTTGGGTTTACTGGCAGGCCGCAAACCACTTCACGGCGTATACTGCCACCCGAAGTCCCCGGCCGGAAGTCCTCGGAGTTGGGGACTTCTACTGAAGCCTTCCGAGTAAATCGCCAGAACGCCGACACCTCCTCATCTCCACCGCTCCCATGTTTTCTTTTGTGTTGCCAGAAGTTATTCTCTCTCTGTTGGTGCGCTGGGCTAATGCTAATAATGCTAATGCCAGCAAATACAATGGCGGCTTCACAAAACTTTTCAGAGTTTTACGGGGCGTGGTTTGCAATTCGCCCAGACTATCGAATTTGGTACTTTTTTTTCTCCCCAGGATAGTACCACCTCTCTAGCAGGCACTAAAAATGGGAGTAAAAGTTCTCTGAACTAAGTTCTCTTTTTGGTGTGAATGCAAAATTCCAAGCACTATCGGAACTAAACGGGAAAAGTACGGGTAAAAGTACCTATAGAAACATATTTGCGGGTCGCACTTCGCACGCGCACACACAACAAAATTAATTAATTCAGAATATAACATATTATCAGCAGTAACTTCATAAACTCCCAAAGAAACTCTACAAGAAGAACATTTTGAGAAATCTTTACGAAAACTTGCTTAACTCTTAAGGATAAGTTGAATACGTTTAACAATTCTTTCAAAAAGGAGGAAGTGGCAGGATAGTGGGCGGTGTGTCTAATGTATTTCTTGAAATCAGAAATACATTTTTTGTGTAAGGGAAGTAAACCCCTGCAAGCAGTTCTGATGAATAAATTATAGACATTTTGATATTCTCTTCTAAAAAAGTATCCGAGGTGCTGGTTGCTTCCTGAAAATAACTCAATAAAGGAGTGGATACGTATAGAAATGGAAAAGATGACCAATTCTACGTACAGTAAGGCCTTTACAGCCAGATGTTGTGAAGGTATGAAGTTACTGAACCTGTAATGTTGTTATTTTTATAATTATGCCCAATTTATATATGCTCGTGTGCACACTTCACACATCTCCCAAAATGTACAAAGTTACTACATTTAAAAAAACAAAAAACTGTACTGCAGAGGAAGTAATACTGCTTTTGTCTTGAGGTATGTCTTGTTATTTAAACTGCAACAAATGTACGAAGTAACTGAAAGAAAGTCTTGTGTTATGATTCCAGTTTGTTTGTTTGTAAAATAGTTTTTAATTGGTTAAGATTGCTGGTTTGTTTTTAGTGGATTTGGAAAGTTCTAAACCATTTACTCAGAAATCATCAAACACATTTGTAAATCTACAAATTATTACTGTATAATGAGAAGACATGCAGTTATTATAACTGCATATTAAGAGGACATGCAGTTACTGTTACTGCAGAGGACATGCAATGTTTTGTGTAAGAGAACTGATGCCCTTTTTCTACCAAAATGATTGCGTTTCATAAAAAGTTACATTGAAAAGCAAGAACATATTAACTATATGTTCCGTATGCTGCTTCCTAGAACTCGGTTAAAGGTGGGGTAGGAAATTCTGGAGAAACCAGCTCGAGTGTGCTAGAATTTGAAAATACACAACCGGAAAAAATCTGCCACTTCCTTACAGAGCCCCTCCTCCAACACACACGAACGCGCACATGACCAATGAGGGCACGAGATAAGTTTGTGCACAGATGGAAGGCTGACAGGCAGGTAGGCCATCCAGTTACTTTAGCCGGGCCGGCTCAGATGATCGGTCGTGCTTTTTACTGTGCCACGGCTTCCACAGATGACATTTTTCATGTATTTATTGTCAAAGCATTTAATATATTCATTGCTATCGGGATGTTAGGAGCATTCCATGGAATATGACAAAAAGGGTATCTCAAGCCGGTTTCTCAAAATTACCTACCCAACTTTAAGGTCACAATTCTATTCTATATCCTTTTGTTTGTTGGTCTTCTTGTTATATTTTTAAGCACAGATGGCAAAGCCATGTTAGACTAGTCTGGGATCATTGGTTGCATGCCATGATAACATGCTAAAATATTTTAATTTAATTCTTAGTTCAAAAGATGGTGTCTCTTGGGTGACATAATCTCCAGTATTCGTGAATTACAATGTCAATGCCAATCAGGTTCACAACAAAACTAAATTAAAAGCTGGGTTTCCAGCAGCGCTCTACAGTTAAGGCTACTACTTTTCTTTTTTCTTTCTTTTTTTTATATTTCTTTTTTATTTGCACAAAAAAAAAATTAACAGTTCCAGACC
>NW_011342212.1:0-8493 GCF_000735185.1 Notothenia coriiceps
ATTTATATATAGTATTTTCATTTCCAAAAAAAGATGGCTGAAACTGCTATTGACATGTGCAGAAAATGACCCTATATCTAGTTTTCGTATATATATATACTGTATACATATATATGCATTTATTGTTTTCCTGCCCTAACTTTGATTACATTTTTTCTCCTGTTTTCTTTAATTCTTTGTACTCCTTCATTTCTATACGTTTTTGATGCAATAATGCCAATGTTGTATTAGGATGATGCACGGGAGGGCTACTTTCCATAAGCTATGCTTCAGCCCTCCCGCTTCTACTAATTTTGTTCATCTTTGTGTGTATGAATTATCCTTTTTTTGTTTTTTGGATGAATTAAAAAATAAATAAAAAACGTTTAGCTTGGGGGCCCCCTAGTGGCCATGGGGGCCCTATGCATCTGCATAGTCCGCCTATAGGAAGAAACGGCCCTGCTGTTCAGAAACTAGACAAAAGTTAAACAAGTACAAACCACAGACTGTGTCATGGAGAATACAGTCGCTGGTTTATTTCTGTCTGTAGGCCGTTGTTGTGAGTGTGGACGGTCGGATCATATACTGCGTTAGCTTAGCCAAGCTACTAAGTACGGCAAAGTATTTGGTGTGAAAGCGGCTATTGTGTTCTTAACCAAATCTCTCTCAGAGGGGCGTGGGGAGGGGCTCCTTATTTTCATCCAAAGTAACAGACAGAGGCTGTTTCTCAATCTCGAGGAAACTGGCTTCCAAGCCAATATTTCAAGGATACTACGTCATCGAGTGCCGCCGAAGGACTGTTCCAATCTCCAGCATACTTGGAATTCCACCGAGGCCGCGTCCTTGGTTTGGGGGTAATTTCGAGGCTGGACATGGGTAGACTTCGCATCCTTCAAATCCCCACAATGCTTTGCGCACGGACCTATTTTGCCCAAATCTGTGGCGGAAAATGTAAGGCGAGGCCTCTCATATGACGCACACCTGCACACTTGTTAGCCTGTTCCACTCTTCGTTTTCCGAATGCCAGGAAGGATTCTTGCCTACTTTCTGAAGGAAGTGACTCGGAAGACATGTGCTACCAAGCAAGCATCCTCGCGATTGAGAAACGGCCAGTGACTGACCATGCTGGAACAGATGAGATGTAAGGTGAGTATATGAGTGCATCAAGGTGTATCAGAAAGTAATTGCCAGCTTGACTGTGTGTACAATCCAACTGTGATTTCCATTTCTTCTGCAGACAGTTACGACTGGCTCTCACAGGAGAGAGCCTTGACTTTTCGAAGCTGTACACATCTTCATCTGAATTTCCAAGTATTCAAGAGGCTTCATCATGTTGTTTGTGAGTATCCTCAGCAGAGCAAGATGGATTAGACCCCAGTTTAACCCATCCAAGTGAAAGCACATCCTGATAGCAGGGCTCCAGAGAGAGGCAGAGATCCAAAGTCGAATTGTATTATTGAAAATGTTTTCTCATATTAATATTGAATATCTACATTCTGAGAGCCATCATGTTCCATCTCCGTCTCTATTTCCCTCTTTGCCTCCCTCCCCCTTTCGACCTCCTGGTTTCTCAAAGGAGAACTGACAGACTTGGCGTGCAGACTCGGGCAGACAGAAAAGCATTTAGTTGGAAGGGGTGGGGGTGACAGGGAGAAGGAAAGACAAAGAGTGAGAAAAACTAGAAGGGACAGAAAAAAAGGAGAAAAAAAGGGAGAGGAAGAAAGGGGAAAAATCTCCAAATAGTTTCTGCTCATCTATCTCAGTGCATTCCACTCCTCTTCAATTGCTTTTGCTCCTCCCTGCCTCTGTCCATTTCTTCTTCCCTTCCTTCTGAAGTCTGAAATCTCTAAGGAAGCTCGCTCGTGAGGCCTAATTTATTTACCACCACCCCAGCTGTAGCACTTCGTCATTAATTTACCAATGTCACATTGGTGTGAACAGTAGGACACCAGCTCATGCCAAGCAGCAACTACTCGGAACATACATGCAGTAAATCTCATCCATAAACATGTACTCTATCATTAGTATTCCCCGCAGAGTTAAAGCACTTGGTATGAACCACTAATGAGCCCGATCCGACCTATATATTTAAATCATCAATGTTCTTCTAATATCAGCTGTTTCGACATTAGCATGAATCACCCTCATTTGCTGTTTAACACCACTACATGGTAATAATGTGTTTCCATTTGTTTAACAACTAAATGAGAGCAGTTTTAATGAATGTGGAAAAGAAAACAATCCTAGCCGAGCCAGACTTTTACATTTCAAGAATTTAGTCAAATGCATTTGCTAAAAACACACACACAGCGATAAGGTGTTTGGAAGACAGAGACCATCTGTGTTTGTGTGTGGGTGTGAAAGAAATAAATGTATGTGTGTTGAGTAATGGAATTTGCAAATCTTCATTGCTCACTTGCCTGCTAAATATTCAGGCTAGTATTACATACATTTTGCATCACTGGGAAGAACATTCCAATTCATTAAGACTCACGTGAAACATATACATTCATGATGTAAGAAGATAATACACATTTGATGGAAACCTTTCAATTATACAATCGCGTAAGGAAGCAATAATTCTCAATGCTGGCTTGGTTTACCACAATATGTCTGTGTTGATGTATTAATTGATCATTTGAAAGTTAATTTTGAGCTTATTTTTGTAGAAATAGTGGAGGAATATTCAGCTTTGCTTTTTAGCAGCGACAAAGAAGGAGGGAGGAAGGCCATAGATGGTTTCATGGGGCTGAGATTAATGAGATGAAACTGCAATAGCTCGCTGGATTTTAACCTCTGTGCATTAACAATGTGCGATCTGCCCTGTTGAAATGTAATGTCATCTCAGTCTCAGTGGGGCGCAATGTAGATGTAAAGTTGTCAATGTGGAAATGACGTGTCTGTGCTGTGCAGCAGAAAATCCCTTAAGTGGAGAGTAACTTTACATCTCTTTCAGACTGCAGACTGACCAGGGTTAAAGCTGCATTTACACTTCGATCTGACAGGGTCTACACATGTTGTCCTACCAGGCTCCAAGACCCTCCCATGAATGAACGTGAGTGAAATGCTCCTCTGCTTTGGTTGACTTTTAGGCATAGGAATAGTTGGAGACTCAGTGAACAATGATTACCTGTGACAGTGGTCTAATGAGAGTGTCACGCTGAGGTTCACTGAGTAAAAGGGATAAGCAAAGTAATGATGCTATGGTGGCAAACAAACATAACTAGCAATCGTAGAACCTTTAAAAACAAGTTTGTTAAACACTGAACACTGTTTATAACTTTTAATCAAGCCGCAACCTCTAAAATATTTAGCCAAAAACAGAAAATAAGTTGGTTGAATTGCCACTTGAGCTGGCTTGAAAACCTATTCTATCCTCATAAACCCCAACGGTATAATGTCAGATTTTACAGCAGAAATCAACATGTTTACAATTAACAAATAACCGTGTTGGTCCTTAAAACTGATTAACCTGTTCAAGACAACTGTGCTAGGGCGGGGGATTTTTATATAACTCACTAGTTTCAATTATATTTGGTCTTAAAATTGTGCAAAAGGAAGGGAATGACCACTTTAGCTGTCTGCTCTGCTGCTCTGGTGCTCTGCTCTACCAATTATCCAATTATTTGCCCGTTTTTAGATTGGCTAAGGGCTAGTTGGTGGCGTCATTGCAAGATTTCAATGATCAGAGTGGTCCACTTTATCTTTTAAGAAACTGGTTGACATCATGGACAATATTTTAATGTTTATTCATTGTATGCTTTAATGCCACTATGTTTACCCCTGCCCCAGTGCTACAATATCTGTGATAATTAACTACATTATGTATGACGAAAGTTTGTGGACAAGGAAAATGACTATGTTGAATGTGTGTTTAAGGTTAAGAAGCTTAATGTCATTGGCTATATGCATAAGATACAGAAAATAATAGACTTAGTCAAGGAAGCCGAACACAAAAAAATATTTTCTGATAGCTGGAGGTTGTAAGAAAGAAAAGTGGCAATGTGCATATAATGTTTGAAAGCAGAGAGCATGTCAGTGAGAGAGAAAGATGGGAAGGGTTTAATATTTAATTATTCTTACCATCCCCTGCAGTGAAGACCCCCCATTACTGATGTTGTGTGTGTCTGCATGGGTATGTGTGTGTATGTGTGTACATAAATTCATGTCTACATTTGTCTGTTAAAAATACTACCTGAAAAGGGCCATAGATGAATAAAACACAGAGTAAGGTTAGAGGATGATGTTTTATAGTGATGATGACACTCATGGTCACAAAATCACAGGCAAAGATCATAACTATAATTAAACCACTGCAGCGTTCTTTGGTGTCTTTTGCTTGACTGACTGAACACAAGTGAACAGTTCATTTGTATTTGTTATTAGTTTTTTGTAAATTAATCTGGTTTAAGTTGTACAAACCAATCCAATGGAAAGTATTTGCCTTGCTCTGGTTCTGTAGTGAAAACATACAGAGGTTTCCTCACAAACTTTAATCATCGTTGTATTGCATGCAGACAGTGACTCAGGGTTTCCCACACATAGACTTTACTTGGCCCAGGTATATTAACGTCCGCCAAAGTATATTTCGCGATCCATTTAGGTTTAATCTTTTTTTATCCGTCCGCAAGCACGACGCCATCTGCGATCGATTAACTACCCCTCCTGTACCTGTTCGTTCTGCTATCGCGTGAAGGGTCTGCTTCATGCGCTCCGCAGTGCGAGGCTCCGTCGAACAGTTCAGTTGCATACAGTATAAAACAAAAAGAGAAAAAAAGAAATCTCTCTAATCTCAGGATAATTCTCTTTAATTTTGCACTGCTGATTAATTCATTGTATCACTGTCCAAAGTAGCCATTATAAATTGCCAGAGAGAATGTTTTGAAGTCAAACCCACTCAAGTGCCTCAGGCTTTCTAAGTAAGACACCAGTCAATAAAGCTGAGTGAGTGTTTTCATGTCACAGAGGTGAGAATCTACATTTATACCGGAGAGCAGTTTTTAACAGACAGTGAAGAAATGCCAAAAGCATAAATGCAAACAGTGCACACAGATAGGCAGAGGCAGCAAAGTATACGAGCGCACACACAACATACTGTATATTTCAACAAATGCCTTCATACAAATGCCAAACACTTTACTTTAACCTTAATACAAATGTACACAGTGTTACTTCAGCTGGTTTCCGGTGTTCAGTAATACCGTCTGGCTGCTGACTTGTTTTTTGTTGTGTTTATGTGTGAGCATAGAAGTCACAGCAGCAGGGAGGTGACAGGGAGGTAACTTATTTGGCATTTTGACAATGATAAAGGACATGTGTTGCCCTTAGCGATGCTGAAAAACACACACAGGCATGCAAATACACACTTACTCAATGTATGGCAGTCACCTTTTTATATAATGACTATATATATAAGAATCATATTTATAGAAACAGAAATATTGTACTACTTTGCCCACATCCTATTTGAAATAATTCCAGGGGATGTATCCTTTGACAGGAAGAAGCTATAATAAAGACAACAAAGTAAATAAATAGTAGCATTTTCTTTCTCTCTCTACCTATCTTTTTGTCTCTTTCTCTCACACGCACATAAGCTCATTGTGTAAACATATTTTGACCCACACAAATATTGACGCGCACAAAGACAATCACTTAGGCATGTTGCAGCATGCATAATCATTACATCCTCTGGGCAACCAAACAATTAAACAGAAGGATACGCTTCGTAGATCACAGTAGTTCCTTTAGGGCCCAAAGATGGCTGCAAGTGAAGCTTTATTGTTTTGTCAGTGCTGTCAATGTGGGTGTGTGTGTGTTTGTATACATATTTTAGTGTCACTATGAGAAAGTGGGAATCAAAGTATTTTTGTATGTTCAAAGCACACGCCCATCGAATAGTGACATTCTTGACAATATCACGACATAGCACACAACGTACTATAACCCACAGAAATAGTGTTTGTGCACCCTGCTGCATGACAAACGTAAAGAGGGATGTTAACATAAATTAGAAGTAATAATTGCTTATATATAAGGCAAAGACAAGAAAGAAAATAGTATTAAAGAAAGAGGTGCAAACTATTTTCTTTCCATGGGCACACACAGCATGAGATGCCACACAGTCTGTATTTTATTAGCATCAATCTCACAATATTTACAGTCTTCTCCCTGTTTTTATTTTCCATCCTCTAGACCGCTGCGTTTAATTTTTGTTTTCTCAACCAGAGCGGCTTTATGTTTTTCTAAACACTTAAGCGTGTTTTCTCTCCCACTTGCTGGAGCACTTCTGGTTGAGAATGATCAGTGGTTCTGCAAGAGCCATAAACAGAGAGACAGGAGCCCACTCTTTCCTTATCTGAATGCAAACACTCTCATGGTGGGTGTGTTGAATTCACTCATTATATGACAAGAAACATGTGTTTATTTGTTACACTTTACATGTAGACGTTTTTAGTGTTTGTGTTTTGTCTCTTTCTTTTCTGTCACTCCTTTGATGGTTTTGTGTGTGTGTGGTCTCTTAAGGCACTGACACACCAGGCCGCGGCCGTTTTCGTTAGTCGGACGACGAAGCGTGCCCTGTCGCCCAAACTCAATTTGGTGTGTCCCGCACCGTCGGCCGTGACACGCCTTATTTGGCCTTTCATGGCAGTCGGACAAAGAAATCACTCTGATTGGCTGTTCAGCTAGCGAATCAGTGCATGAGAAGTGAAACGGTCGCTTGAGAATGTCTTCCACAAGCAACACTCCAATGGCTGATAGCTCCAGTACCGCACGAAACATGTTTTCGATGGACGAGAGTGAAAATGGAACGCAGACGCTATTTGTTGTTTGTTTAGATCACGCAGTCTGTTCTTCTTCTCTGTCTTCGGGTTGTTGCCTCTTTTGAATGACGAATACACACTACCGCCACCTGCTGGTAAGGAGAGTTATTGCCAGTCACACATGCGCAGTTCGTACGTGCTCGGCTGAAGTCTTTGCGGTGTGTTCCAGTGCGACACATGGCCAAGACGCAGGAGAACACGGCGACGCAACATTCGGCGTCAGCGTCGGCGAGTTCTCTGGTGACTGCCTGGTGTGTCAGGGCCTATACACATCCCCTGCTGATTCTGATCTCTGTTGAACCCTTATCCGATTGGATCTTTCTCGCTCCCAGGGGAAGGGTCTGGAAATAGGCTTATCCTCTGATTGGATCGCTTGCCCCTGAGGGAAGGGTAAAAGGGAGGTCAAAAAGCCTCCCTATCTTTTGGTTATGGCAGACAGTGATCCCGCATTAACAATCAAACACATACAGACACTAAACACATCAAGGTCTCTGGGGATTACAGTGAAGTGTTTGATGGCACCATAGAGAGCAAAAGCAAAGACATTAGAGTGTGATCGCCTCCACAAAGAAAAACAAACATTCAACTTGTTGACCTCAATGACCTGCGAGAAAAACAGGAGCTATCCAGGATTTATGAGGATCAATCAGCAGTGTGTTGTGTTTGGGACATATAGATGGATATGGTGGGATGCTGGCTTTATGATGCTATGTGGTTGTTATTTTTGTCTCACAATACTAGTACCGTATAGATTTTCTGTTTACAATCATGAACTGTTTTCAAAACATATATAAAATCCCCAACAAACAAGTTAATGGGATGAAGAAGGTTGAGGATATCACTGTTCACAAATGAAAAATGAGTCTTCAGGTGATAAGATTATAAACACCAAAGGATATTGCAATATGTGAGGCACCTGAGGCCTGTAAACACAACACTGATGTAACAAGATTTCTCTAGGTTATAGTCTCTGATTCTTTTTCTGGTAACCAAGTGAATCTTATTTTATTTCAGTTTTGGTCTCTACCAACTCCTCCTGAGGCAATTATCTGTCTCGTTAACTGCTAAGTATTCCAATATCTTCGCAAGCTAGTCCTTAACTATCGTTGCCTGTTGTTAGGCGCTGGAAAGGGAGCGCACAAGGATTATCAGATACCTGAGCCTGCTGGGAACAACATTAATAAAAGTGATGAGAACGGACTAAAACAGTAAAGCTGTTGGTTGTTAAAGAAAACAAAACCAGGTACTACAAGAAACAAAAACAGTCCTGTGCTGAGGAAAAAATGCCTAGTTACAATTATCTTTTGGGTCACCACTATGAGCTTGCCTTTCACAATGTGTACATATTTTATACATTGTAAACGTACCATTTTTGATTACTGCAGCTATAAATGAGTAAGGCTAAGTTAAAAATAATTAAGTCCATTAAAGCACACAATGCTTAAAGGTGGGGTAGGTAATTTTGGAGAAACCAGCTCGAGTGCGCTAGAATTTGAAAATACACAACCGGAAAAAGTCTGCCACTTCCTTACAGAGCCCCTCCTCCAACACACACGAACGCGCACATGACCAATGAGGGCACGAGATAAGTTTGTGCACAGATGGAAGGCTGACTGGCAGGTAGGCCATCCAGTTATTTTAGCCGGGCCGGCTAAAATGATTGGTCGTGCTTTTTACAGCGCCACGGTTT
>NW_011342213.1:0-2992 GCF_000735185.1 Notothenia coriiceps
TGATGTGTTACAGGGGAGTGGTCATGATCCAGCTGTCAGTCTTGATCCAGTCAAGAAGCTGGAGGCAACATCTAATTTGATCGAGAGTTCTGTGTTGGCTGGACGAGACTCAAAGGTGGAGTCAATCGTCCACTCGGAGGCGTGTACAATAGCACTTTTGCTTCCATTTCTGGAAGCACCTAGACAGACTAGGGATCCAACAATAAAACATGGAACACGTGATGTCGGTACCCAGACGGTGTCATTAGGAAGACATTGGAGTTGGACGTCACAACATCTTCTGTGGATGGGTCCTACCTAGAGGACGAAAAGAGCCAGACCTCTGCGCTCAAACTTCCTACCAATTCCCCTGCCATGCCTGTTTGTTTCATCGCCTGGGCATGACGACCACTTCTATACGTTATTAACTGAGTTGGAGAACCCACTTGCAGTCTGAGGTGAGGCTAAAGAGTTCATTGGTCCAAAAGAAAGAGTTTCTTATTCCTGTGTCCGGAGGAAAAAGGTAGTAATCTGATGTTGACCGGTGACACCTGGAACAGATTCCATCTAACACATGGATGGCTGTTGGAAGAGGAAGGACCAACCGTGTTAGTAGCAACAGAGCAATGTACTGGCCAGCGAGATGGATGACAAGGACGATGACCTTGGGATATTCAAAGGGCCCGTTGAAGGTCTTGGCCACTTTAAGGTATCTCAAGTAGGAGGTTAGATAATAATAATAATAATAATAATAATAATAACATAAAAAGTGAGACTTATCTGGTGAAGGGGATTTGTTTTGGTATTCTGTTCGAATATCTTTCCCCAGAAGGGCATCATTCATCTTCAACTGGACTTTTGCTTTTGACCTTTAAAACTAATTCATCACCCTTTTCGTAAAATGCCCACATTTTTCAAAAGCCTGAGTCATAGGGAAGAGTTAACATTTTGATGACGTGATTTTGTCCACATGGCTAAAGGTCAGGTTGCAACTCACCAAAGTATCGATCTGTCCTTTATGTTGAAAAAACAAACTACATTGCGACACTTCGGAGAGTTTAGTCTTACTAATCTCTGGTGCAACAGGAACAAGGCAAACATAACACTAACACTGCACAGCACATTTCGTTTTTGTCCCTAAGACAGATACATTTTAAGGATGGGAAATGATTGACATTGACATGATGACATGAGGTGCTGACCTGACTTGGTGAGCACTGAGGCCTTCACATACACAGAGCTGCCCACAAGAGATCTGATGTTGGGGTGAGCTCGTTTGAGCTCCTCGATACTCAGTTTGACCACTCCTCCATCCAGCTGCAGGAAAAGAAGAACACAGAAAGTAAATCATCGGATTTCTAGTTTACTATAACTTCACATTTTTCCAGAAATGAATTGACCGCCTCCAACACCAATGTTTTCCACGTACACAGTCTAGTAGGCATATTGTCTTTTATCTGATCAATAGCAAGAAAATGAATACGTTGTGCACGTGTATGTAGTCAGTGACAGCAGCCTAGTATTTCAGAATAAGCAGTGACTCACATCTGTCACTTGCATCACTCCAGGCAACCTCCTCATCTCTTGGTTGATCTTCACTCCAAACACCACATAGGCCGTGCCCTGGACCGGCTCCCCATACAGGTATCTGAGACACAACGATCACACAATCGGAAGTCTTCATACTTCATATTTTCAAATAGACCTGAAGATTTGGGAGGAATATCCTTATGTCACCAGATAACCTTATAAACAAGGTTCATGTGTATGTTCCTGTGTTTTAGTATGAGGATTGATTGCCCTTGCACAATGGGAAGTCAATAGTGAGCACTTAATATTTGCGTACATATTCGAAAATCTCTATATATTCCTCAGATATCCTATTAAACAAGGTTTGTGTGTATGTTCCTGTGGTTTAGTATGAGAATAGTGCATGTAAACTTCTGAATTATTATTATGAAAAACTTGGACTCCCATGTCTCCCCCTTTCACACAGCCCCGACTCATCTCTGCAATCGTCTCAAAAGACAGGTGGTTGACCTGGTTAACCCTTTTGACCTGTGTGAAATGTAAAAGTGTGCTTTGAGAAGGTTAAGGTTTGACATGTATGGCAGATGTGGTTAGACAACATTCTTGGTACTTCAGTGACTCCTGATATCAAAGAGATTATCACACATATAAGGCTCAGTCACTCAAGACTAAAGGTTCTGGAATAAAATATACATAATTTTCAATTTTGCTTTATTTTAAACATCCATTTTGTTTAGTCTCCATGTCTTTACATGTCTTGTTGTAGTGAAACATATGATAATACATGTTAAATGCTAAAACACAGGCTTAGGTCAAAAAATATATAAACTCACTGACTAAAATGGGACATTATAGACATGTCCCCAGGAGTGACATTGAAATCCGTGTGTATGCAAATATATGCAAATGTATGTACATTTTGGTCCCCTATAACAATTTCTACCGGGTTTATCCTGAGTCCCCATTAGTGATGGGGATAACATCATTGTATATTTATTTTGTTTTTAGTATGTTTTTAACGTGTGTTTGAGTTAACTAAGCAAGGGCAAGTGTTCCTGATTTTTTTTCAGACCTCTAGGCCCTCTAAAAAGGGTGGTCCCCTGAAGTGATGATCAGAAAAAAGGTCCTCAATGCACATGAAAACCAGCATGTGTGTATGTGTATGTGTGTGTGTGTGTGTGTGTGTGTGTGTGTGTGTGTGTGTGTGTGTGTGTGTGTGTGTGTGTGTGTGTGTGTGTGTGTGTGTGTGTGTGTTGGACAAACCTGGCCCAGATCTCTACTTCCAGTTCAGTATCATCCAGGTCGAGGAAGGACTTTCTGGGCGTCAGAGTAACATTAAAGGCAGGAAGCACTGAAACACAACACGCCATAAATATGCTACATTAGACCTCAACCGAAAAGTGATATTCAGATATGGAAAGATGTCTAAAGGAAAAAAACATACGTCTTGTTTGAGTTGACCTACCATATTTCTTCACCTGGA
>NW_011342213.1:3749-10150 GCF_000735185.1 Notothenia coriiceps
TAACGGCGGCTATAGTCTCCCGAATGAGTACCCTTTCAAAACTCCCCTCGGGCCTTCAACCTCATGGTTTGGTGAATGGAGGTCATGAGTAGACTCATGGAGGACTCTTTCAACACACGTGGGGACGATATCTTCCTACCCTGCCGAGAAATTTTTCCGAGAAGAGGTCAAATTAGGGTCTTATATAATTCCAATTCCGGATAGTCGACCATCTATGTACTATTCTATGTGGTTACAAACTGTTGTATATTTATGTAAGGACGAGATTAAGAATAAGAATGAGAAATGTATTGTAGAAGGATATTTACAGAGATGAAGGGGGAGAGGAACAGAAGTTATGGTATACTGACTGAACGGTACAATATTATGTGTAAGTAATTAACAAAACGGAGTAAAAACGTCTCAAACACACGTACTTATCTGTTATTATAACCTTAGGAGCGAGAAAACAAAAAAACTTCTCTGTTGCTTCCCAGTGTCAGTCAAGACTCGCGTTCCATGCCAACGGTATACTGTCACCCCACAGGTTTTGTAAAATGTAAACTTGCATGGAAGCGTCCTAAACCGTCGCAAACATAAGTGAAGACTCTAAGGATTAGAGGGAAAGAACGAAAGAAAGAACTTAAAGCAATAAGAAGACTATTGTTAACTTCTGTAAATTCACCTATAAGCAATCACCAAATAACAGGCCTAAGATGTTTGTCGTTTTAAAGCGCGCGAGCGCATTGTTTTTTGATTTTTTTTTCTGACGGCAGTGGTCAGGCGGCGGTCGTCCACGGCAGACGCCGACATGCGTCGGACAGAGACTCTCGCCCCTCTGAGGTCTCTGTCCGGAGCAAATGCGGCGTCTCCACGACTGCCTTTCGTTCCGCCTGTTTAACTAATAAATGGGTCCTTATTTACAAGTTCCGCCTTTCACAAAGGACGTCGGATTGTATTGCAAATATTACTAGATCTTTCTAAAGGGTCCCGTCTTCGGCCAAAAAATTTACAGCTTTTTTTATAAAATTTGACAAATTTTCGTGTTTCAGTAAGACTCACGTCAAGAGTACACACGGGGGTCCTCCCCGTAGTAGGGTCCCTCGTGTCACGTAATTATCATTTTTTTGTTGTTTTTGTCCGTTTTAGTACATAAACATTTCACGTCCCTTCGGGCTTGGGTGGTCCAATGTAAGGGATTTAGGGTGGTACCACTGTGCACTAAATTTATCAGAGCGCGCCTTGCGTGGGCGCACTGTTTAGCCGAATGCTGAGCGTGTCACACGCAGTTTAGTCTAACAAGAGTCTGCGGATTATTAGTCGCAGCCGCCAGTCCTGTTCGGCAGTGAAGTATGGGATGTGTTGAGTCGTACGGGCGGCACCCACTGCAATAGGAAGGTTTCGACGTGAGACGAGTACAGTCGAGAAGGTAGTTTATCTGGCCCCTTTGTGGAGCTAAATGGGGAGTGTGTGGGGCTTCTGCTGATTCGTCCGAGGTCGTGCCGAGGAGTGCACGTGTGAGACGGGTTACAGTCAGAAGTAGTTTATCTGGCCCTTTTTGTGGAGAGAAGTCGGAGGTCTCGGGGTTCTGCCGGACTGACTGAGGGTGCGGAGAAGGGAGTGTACCTCGAGTCCAATAAAGTATGAGGTCTCCCGTCGGCCGCGCGCCTTTGGGTGAGAGACATCGGCGACTGATCTCGGGTTCCTGCCTGACTCTGGAGGGCCGTTGTCACCGGTTGAGGTATTGAGCACGTGAGCACTCTGGGCCCGCTGATGTCGAGTGCTGATGTTGGTCTACTGAGTGTGGGATCTTCTTGGAGTACGGGAGCATGTGGGATTTCCCCACCTAAACGCCACGAATGGCAGGCTGTAGCGTAGGATTAAGCGGAGAAGTACTGTGGTTGGGGAAGAAACGCTTAGATACAGAGCGGATTGGAAATTTATCTAGACTTGATGGTTCGAGGTAGTGCGTGAAAGTGTTGGGTCTTATTACAAATTTACAGCCCGCGGTGTCACAAAAGTTGCGAGCACTCTCTGAACATGGACAGTACAAACGTCCTATATAAATTTGTAGACTGGAGAGGACCTTTACTGGTCAGCCGCGTACTATAGGACGTTTTACTGTCCGAGTTTTGTGGGTCCCTATGCACAAAAACTTCCGCCCGTTTTCAACAATTTACCAGCCGCCCTTTCAAAATTTGCGAGGAGACCTTCTCCAACATCGGACAGTAAGAACCGTCTATAGTACAATTGTAACTGGAGAGACCTTTACCTGGTATAAGAACACGCTAAAGGGTCTTCCAGTTCAATTTATATAGGACGTTTTACTGTCCGATTTTGTGGGTCCCTATGCACAAACTTTCCGCCCCTTTTCAACAATTTACCAGCCCTTCACGAAAATTCAGAGCGCGCGCGTTCTCTCGAGAGACGATCGGACGAGCGAGAAACGTCCGAGTAGTAGATTGCGTAACTGGGAAAGGACTACCTGTATAAGACACGGTAAAGGTCCTCTCCAGTTACAATTTACATATAGGACGTTTTACTGCCGGATTTTGTTGGGTCCCTATGCACAAACTTTCGCCCCTTTTCAAAATTACCAGGCCCCTTTCACAAAATTTGCAGACCTTCTCTCAAAATCACGACAGTAAAACGTCCTATGAGTAAATTCGTAACTGGGAGAGGACTTGTGTCTTATACAGGGTAAAGGTCCTCTCCCGTTCAATTTACTATAGACGTTTTACTGTCCGATTTTGTGGTCTATGCCAATTTCGCCCCCTTCAACAAGATTTTATCAGACTATGCAGGTCCCACGTAGTGGCGTAAAAATGTTCGGTCCTTCCACAGAACTTAGACGCCATTTTGTACCAATGTATCGCACTGTGGACCGTGGACATAACGGGGACCCTGGAGGTTCAATATGATTACAAAAAAATAAATAAATAAATAAATAGGTATTAGTGTAGTAACATGTTTGTGTCATATGTTTATATACATTATTATGTATTATGTGTTTGTACTAATGTTGTACTAATTGTCCCGGACCCGGTATTAATCGGGGCACGATACAACATCGCCACGTGGCGCCCTTTTCCCAACTCAGCCGTGCCGGAAGGAGTAGGTCCTCATGTAGCAGGACTTCTTCTCCATAAGCGACGAGAGGCGGGACCAGTGAAGCCTCCATTCGACTCGCACCTGCTGAGGAGACTACTACTACGCGACGTCGACGACAGCGCGACTTCGTACTGTCTAGAAGTTAGGGAGGAAATAGAGCGTCCGCATAAGCGCATCTTGGCAGACGTCACCGATGCAGCACTGTGTATTTGGATCGCTCTTTAGCTGACGAAAGACCTAGGAACCAACTACCGAACTATACAGGCCGGTCCCGTCACGCGTCTACCACTTCCACTGCCGACAAAGATCGGGTCGTAGTGGGTTCGGGAGAAGTTCACTCGCAAAGTCCAGAACCTTGTTCCGGACGAAGGCGGCAACACTTTTTCCTTCTTAAAGTGAGACTCCTGCGCTGTTCGGGAGAAAATAGGGTAGGTGGCGTTACTGGGTCGATGTGAGGAATAACATTCGTGGTCGACACGAGAGCCGTCTACAGAACCGTCAAGAACACTAGGACGTGCACTACTACATTGGAGTCGTCACGGGGAGAGACAGTGGAGTTTTCTGGAGGCACAACCAAGTGTACAACGTATGTGTGCCTGCACGGTTTGTCCTCCGAGGTACCTCCCTCAATCTATCGGTATTATCGTCCATGACACTACTCGCAGCCTAACGATCGGTAGTCCAAGTTCTCTAGTCCCACGCGGAGAGTCGCCGCGTACCGCCGCTCTTCGAGGCGGACCGAGCCGTCTGCTAGTCGAACAAGAAAGGGAATTTTGACACCTCGTCACTCGTCTGAAAAGTTTTAGCGTAATTCAACCGAGAGTGGAGAGACACTACACCAGTATAGTCTCGACCACCCGGACGTGGGGGCTCGAACTGCCGCTGTTCATCGGAGTCCTTTACCAAGTGTCAGAAGTTCCTTTCGTTTGCGCTACAACTGACGGGCCGGCTTGAGACTTTATATGAACGAGGTCGGTGCCTGGAAGAAGACACAGAAATCTTTTGTCGGTCAGACTGTCGGCGCAGTTGTGGTACCCCCCGGTTACTTATGATCTTCAGCGAATAGGCCGACTCGTAACCTGTGTATCGTTAAGAGAAGCAATGACAGCCACCGCTCTGGGAGTTGTTACTGAAGACATACGAAGACTTTACATGCAGAGGTACCGAAAATCCTTGCACTAAAGTGGCTTGGGGGGGTGAGGGTTATAGTAGAGTATGATGAAGCCCTCTGTATCGCGAATGTCAACGGGGGGGGGGTAGTAGTAGAGTGCAGAGCTTCGTGACCACAGAGCGTGTGACCGTTGTGATCAGCTGTTTTAGCGCAGTGCTGCTGTACAGGCCGACGTTAACAGCAGCCCTGTCTTTGCACACGGAGACCGACTCCGTCGTCCGGTGATCCAACCGCTTCACATATACATCGGTACGCAAATGCGCTTTGTGACACAAGTGACGGTACGCATTTCAGATTGTTGCCGCGCATGCGTACCTGCGTACCACTTATGTGCACCCCTGTCTATAAGGTCATTTTTAGTAACACAGATATGTAAAAATGGTATTGAAAGATATGATAATTCAGCATCAATGATGGAAATCCTGTCATTCAAACACCAGCGATGATTATATTGAATTCGTGTTTTAATTAATTTTGTTTTTTTATTGATTTCCATTAATACAGAGTTTAATCAAACACATTTTTTTCAAAATTAAAAATATGATACTACATTTAGTTTTCTGTTAAGTGCAGCTTTAGTTACTTACTGGTGGAGTTCCCAGAAATGTTCTATCGGTGTAAATCTGGGGAGCAGTTTCAGAAATCATAACTTGTCAGAGACAGAGGTTAAAACTAAACATTTGATCTCTGTGCAAACACTTACCTGTCCATCCAGCTGGGTCTGTAAAGAGGACAGACCCATTAGTTAGAGAGGAAACACAGCTTTAAATATATCCTCTTTACAGTCAGCAGAAAACCAGCGATGGAAATCAGAATCAGAAATGCTTTGATGCGCAACGGGAACATTTACATTATGATAACAGCAGAAAGTGCAGGTAAAGCGAGGAGACTAGACTAACATATTACAACAATTACTTAGTTTGCACACAATATTAATAACAAGAGAACACCATAAGTCAAAATAGCGTATAAGTAAACCCTGGTAAAAAGGAAGCAGTATTTGTTTAAAAAAAGTGACATATAGAATTAAAGAGGTAGCTACTACTGTGTACGAGTTGCATGAGGGTATATTGCACAATACAAAGTAACATTTACTCAAGTATTGTACCTACAGTAAGGCATATATGTACTTGAGTATTTCCATTTAATGCTACATTATACTTCTATTCCACTACATTTCAGAGGCAAATATTGTACTTTTTACTCCACTTCATTTATATAACACTCACAGTTTCTTTTAAAAACACATGATATGCTGATATGGTGTAATGCAGTGCTGTAATCTACATAGTATTTGAAGTATTTGGTCCACATTGACAAACTAGATTGCTCTTATAATAATCCATAATAGAATTATACTGTGAAAATATCCTTTCTGTTTAACAGGTACTTTTACTTTTGATACTCGAAGTACATTTATCTGATTATATTTCTGTACTTAATATTATTCTGAAAAGGGCCATTGTGCCGAGAACTGGTTGTAATTTTTTTTTAAATCAGGACTTTTACTGAGTATTTAATACAATAATATTTTTGCTTCGAGACGTACCTTCTTCGAACATTTCTGTCGGAGGACTCGGAGCTGCAGAGAAGCAAGAGAAATAAAAAGTTGGCAAGCGTCCAGCGAGCCATGGTGACTGACTGGAAGCCTCAGTGGACTGTGACCACAGATACAGTAGACTGTTAACTACAAAAACAATAACATTGACGTACCCTTTCTGACGCTTTTCACCCGGCATGAACACAAGTGAGCCAACTATTCTGGGAACACACACCACACAACACCACACACACACACACAACACACCACCACACACACACCACCACACTCACGCACACACACACACACACACACAATACCACACCACAACACACAACCAGAGAGAGAGTAACAACACACACACACACACACACCACACACACACAACACCACCCACACACACACACACACAGGAGAGGAGTACACCATACACACACTCACAACACAACACACAACAACCACACCACCACACACCACAACATACACACACACACACAGAGAGAGAGTACACACAACACACACACATCACACACACACACACACACCACACACACACACACCACACACAAACACACCACAACACACCACACCACACACCAA
>NW_011342213.1:11985-16578 GCF_000735185.1 Notothenia coriiceps
TTTTTTGGACCAATTAACTCTTTAGCCTCACCTCAGACTGCAAGTGGGTTCTCCAACTCAGTTAATAACGTATAGAAGTGGTCGTCATGCCCAGGCGATGAAACAAACAGGCATGGCAGGGGAATTGGTAGGAAGTTTGAGCGCAGAGGTCTGGCTCTTTTCGTCCTCTAGGTAGGACCCATCCACAGAAGATGTTGTGACGTCCAACTCCAATGTCTTCCTAATGACACCGTCTGGGTACCGACATCACGTGTTCCATGTTTTATTGTTGGATCCCTAGTCTGTCTAGGTGCTTCCAGAAATGGAAGCAAAAGTGCTATTGTACACGCCTCCGAGTGGACGATTGACTCCACCTTTGAGTCTCGTCCAGCCAACACAGAACTCTCGATCAAATTAGATGTTGCCTCCAGCTTCTTGACTGGATCAAGACTGACAGCTGGATCAGGACCACTCCCCTGTAACACATCAGAATCAGAATCAGAATACCTTCATTAGTCCCACAGAGGGGACATTTTCAGCGTTACAGCAGGAAAGAGCAACAGACAGCTGAGTGTTGAATATCTTAAATGCGTTAAAAAAAGTACTAAGTTATAATATAATAAACAATATGATACAAAAAAAAGATAAAAACTAAAAAAGTTACATCATTTTCAAAAATACAGATAAAAAACAAATCAAATCCTGTAGCAGTTCTTAGGATTTAGAAACCCGGTATATATTACAGATATTAAAGATGGCATATGTATACAAAGTATATATTGCACATAGTTTGACGGTATTTAAGAGCAGCAAGTTACACAATCTACAAAATACAAGATACATACCTTGTAACAGTAACAAGGGTTTAGCAGCCAGGTATAAATTACACAGTTATTAATGGCATATATATATTGATTGATTTAATGGCCAGGTATAAATTACACAGTTATTAATGGCATATATATATTGATTGATTTAATGGCCAGGTATAAATTACACAGTTATTAATGGCATATATATATTGATTGATTTAGTGGCCAGGTATAAATTACACAGTTATTAATGGCATATATATATTGCACATATAGCACATATTGCACAAAGTTGGTTTTCTATTTAGCAGCAAGGGGTGTTATAGTCTGTGTTGTGGTGTGTGTGTGATGATGATATGATGCCTCTGCCAAGCAGGATTGAGTAGTGGTCGCAGTAAACACCCTCATCAGGACTGCACCCAAAAACACAACCAATCTGATCTGACGGGGATTCCACAGCAAATACAGATAGACCGGTGTGTTGCTTTAGGTTTGATATAAGGAGACATTAGCTGCTTTTGACAAAAGACTACCAGTTATTAAAACTCTCCACTTCCAATAACTCAAGCAAACAATGTGACATTAAAAAGGGAACAAGTTTACCTTAAGACAACAAAGAGAGGTATAACATGGTATAAAGAAGTCTACATCTCACAGGGGAAACTTGAGTCCGGCTTCCTGAAAGTATCCAGGTTTGTGGTTATTGTTATTCATGACCCATAGTTTCCTCCTTTACAGGCAGTGATTTGGTTGAAGCAGAAAAGACTGGCATTAAAATTGTGGAGTCTCCGTATGCCATATCCTTCAAAGACGTACCAAAGTACTTCAAGCCGGGCCTGCCCTTGGACTTCACAGTAAGGACCATCTTCTGTGTCTATAATCACTTTGCAAAAACTGGACTTCTGTTTTTGTTCAGTAAAATGAAACACCACAAGTGGATCCTCTGTGTCAAAACGTTGGTGGAAAACTGTACTCACAGAGGTCCATTTCCCCTAAAAATAACAGATCCAAGTGAGCCAACATGACGGTTCTCCAGCTAGAAACGTCATAGTCAAGGTGACATTTCTAGACACGCCCTTGGTTGTGTCCTCCGCCACCACCAGAGCCACCGTCAACATGCCTCCACAACAACGCGCACAAACCATCACTGTGAGTACGACTGCCTTCTCACAGAGCCTTGACCCATCTTATCTTTACGTTATTAATCATTAATCTATAGACAAACTGCTCTAGTCAAAAATGCGATGTGAAGATTTTGCTTTTGCTTTAGACAAGCTACTTTCTACTGATTATTAATAATCTCAATCTAGTTGTTTTCTAAACAATAATCAAGATAGTCATTATGTGCAGTCGTGGGTTGGCGGATTACTTTAGGTTATTTTTCTAAATGTGCAAATCCTGGAAAAGAGCATATTTTAAAGACATTATTTTGTCATTGTAATAATAGACATTATTATCGTTATTGGCCGCTGAGATACATAATGGATATTCGTGTAACGCATTGACCAATGATTTTTTCGAACAATGCTTTGTTCTCTTTACATGACAAGTGATTTAGCTGACACTTTAATGTAAAGCAGCACATACTTCAATACCGTTGATATGCCTATGTGAGCAATTTTGGGTTTAGGTATCTTGCCTAAGGAACCTGCAATGGCTGTGGATCGAAAATCTGATACTCTGATTGGTTGACGGCTACTCACCCCCTGAGCAAAAAGCCAGTAAGGCTACCTTTAGGATTATCAAAAGCAACATTTCACACTTTATTTTGTTTTCCTTCTGCTTCCCAGGCTGAGACGGTGCAGGCTGGACTCAGGCCAGAGCAGCAGGCCAAACAACAGATCACTGTTCAGCCGTTCGCCGCCTTAAGTAGCCGTAAACCAAACTACCTGTACATCTCCACAGGGACCAACACAGTGTCTGTTGGAGACAGCGTGTCCCTGAAGATGAGCATCACAGTTGCAGACCCAACACACAGACAATACATCACACACATCACCTACCTGGTGAGACAAGAACACAGAATTACAAATCCGTTACAGCCCATTTCCAATACACATGGAAATAAGTACAAGTAGAACCTTCAGCAACAAAATCCTAAAAAAAACTAAGAAAATAAAACGTGATGATCATGGATTTCTCCTCAAAACAAAAGGTGGTGAATAAAGGCAAAATCATTGTTGCTGAGCGTTTGGATGTGGCAGGTCAGCTGCTCACCAGTGTCGGACTTCATATCACTCCGGAGATGATGCCCTCTTTCCGCTTTGTGGCGTTCTACAGTATCCCCTGGGATGAGGGTCATGAGGTGGTGCCGGACTCCATCTGGGTGGATGTGGAAGATTCCTGCGCTGGAGGGGTGAGGTCATCGGCTCTCACTCTCAGAGTTGTCTTAGCTTATAGAGTTTAACATGCAAGTCAGGAAAATGCTATTAAATTAACGGAGAAGAAGGGTACATTTCTTATAGCCTCCCATTCAATCACACTTCTTTTTGCAACCAGAGAGCTCGCCCTAACAGGGACAGACTGAAACAGAAATATATTTTACAATTTTGGTTGATTTAAAATGTCCTTTGGTCTACCATCTCGTGTCAATTCTGATAACAAACAAAATGGAAATGGCAAAAATAACATGAATGGTTACAATGAACACGTCTCTAAACATTGACGTTCCGGGATATACTGAGCCTTTCAGAAAATGAAGCTCGTTTTATAGATTTGAGTCTTAAGCAGGAATTAACGCGTTTGAGTCCCACTGACTTCGTAAAGAAATCAGAAATGATTGGGAGACATATTGATGCTGTTCTTTTTGTGGGGTTTGTTGACAATAAGACAATTATGGAACAAAGCTAATCTTATATCCTGATCTTGTTTGAAAGACAAGCTATCCAGAAAATTAGATATTTTATTCAGTTTTTCACTCTTTTGTTTATCTCTTACAGCTGAATGTCGGGCCGGTCGACGGCATAGCTCGAGACTACACGCCTGGAAAGAGCTTTAGTTTCCAGATCAGAGGTGACCCGGGGGCAAAGGTCAACCTGGTGGCCGTGGACAACGCTGTGTTTCTCCTCAACAGGGACAGACTTACACAGGGGAAGGTGTGTGTGTGTGTGTGTGTGTGTGTGTGTGTGTGTGTGTGTGTGTGTGTGTGTGTGTGTGTGTGTGTGTGTGTGTGTGTGTGTGTGTGTGTGTGTTTAAAGTAGTTAACAGTCTACTGTATCTGTTGTCACAGTCCACTGAGGCTCCCAGTCAGTCACCATGGCTCGCTGTGTGTGTGTGTGTGTGTGTGTGTGTGTGTGTGTGTGTGTGTGTGTGTGTGTGTGTGTGTGTGTGTGTGTGTGTGTGTGTGTGTGTGTGTGTGTGTGTGTGGTGTGTGTGTGCGTGTGTGTGTGTGTGTGTGTGTGTGTGTGGTGTGTGTGCGTGCGTGTGTGTGCGTGTGTGTGTGTGTGTGTGAGATTGTTTCACATGTGTGTGTGTCACATGTGTATATGAGAGATTTTTACATATATTTGTAAATGATTTTGGTTTCAGTTGTGTGTGTGTGAGAGTGCTTCACATGTGTATGTGAACAGTATTTCTGAATAATGTCCCTAATGGCCACTCATAGATATACGTTTCTTACAAATAAGTCATTTACCATGAAAAAAATACATTAAAAGATTACTAATTGACTTAAGAAATCTTTGTCGAGCAAAACCACCAATAAAGTCGACTAAGAAGGGGCAGCCCTGGTAACAATGTCCAAGCTATAAAAACGATTAGCTGAATTGAGCTCTGCATATAACTGAGCAGTCCTTTCAACACG
>NW_011342214.1:0-27647 GCF_000735185.1 Notothenia coriiceps
AGGCTACTTAGCTTGCATTGTTATGGATCTAAAGGTAGCAAAAGCTAACTTTCATAGCACAGCTTTACTTCTCACTTACCACAATAAAGAAACAGACCGTATAGTACAGCACAAATGATCAATACTTACATATATTTTCACTTGTAGTATTATAATAATTGAAATGCTGGTTCTTCTGGGGGTGTTCTATCCACGCTCAGGCAGCCACCGCACCGCAGCTGCCTGCACTGTACAAGCGCTGGAGGAATGGGCTGTCACTAAAAAACTGAGTAGCCAATGGGGACGCACCCCTGAAAGTCCCGCCCACCTGGGAGGTTTGTGTCAGAATCTCAAACAAAAAATGAGGGAGCGCAAAAGAGAAAGCTGAAGCGAGAGCAAAAGTCTGATCATTGAGAAAGAAGAAACAAGAACTGCAAACAAAACCTATGTTAAAACAAAGAAAAAAAATACTTATAGTTTACATGATTACGCAAATGATTTGTTTGCAACTTATAGTTTAATTTTTTTAATTTATTTTATTTTGCTTGACTCAGTTTTTTTTTCTTTTAAACTCATAGTTTTGCTTTATTCTGAGAAAGTGTTGCTTTATCTTTATGATACAAAACTAATCCCATAAGCGTCCCCCCACTGATTTGTATGCTAAACTAGGCTAATCACGTTCTGCCTGGCTGTTGCTTCATATTGATATGAGAGTGGTATTGATCCCCTCATCTAATTATTTTTAGCAAGTAGGCATATTATTCAAAATGTTGAACTATTTCTGCATTATGCACAACCCAGTGATTTTTTATTCCATTAAAAAGGAAATGTGTAAATCAGAATCAGAATACATTTAGGCTAATAGTCCCACATGGGAAATGTGGGAAATCGTTACATATGTTAAAAAAAGTAGGCTACTAAAAATGATATAATAAAAAAAATTAAAGTAAAAAAAATCTGGAATCTGTAATGTCTGCAAAGAATATGCAGCGCCCTTCAACTCTTCAAGAACCTTATGCTCAGTGAGCTCTTTTTGCCTTTTCGTTCACCTCTCTCTTGCTTGCCCAGGCTCATGCATTCCCCATGCATCAATAATACACATACACACACCCAGACATAAACAGCTGGCACGCTTGATACAGGGTCCTTTGGCTTATTGGCTCAACATGCTGCAGTATTGTCACGTTGCCTTTTCTCTCTTCCTCTGGGACTGAATGTCTTTAGAGGTTCGTCCTCAATACCTGCTACGCTGATAAAAGACAGGAGAGAAAGACTTTGAGAGAAAAAAGCCTGTGCTTCTGTAGCTCAGACAATGGAGCAAAGGCCAAGTCTAGCAGTGAAGGGGAAAAGGTGAGGGCTCAAAGATTGACGTCCAGGCTGTACTGCAGTAATACGAAACCCCTAATGCACACGGAACCCCAGACTTGCAGACACAGAAATGCTGACCTGGTTGCTGCCTCACTCTTGTAACCTAGCTAATTTGCTACCCTGCCTCACCTTGCTCTGGCTACACTCCCTCTTTACCCTTTTTTTGGCCCAGCCTCCAGAACACCACCACTCTCTTCAGCCAACACGGTAGCTCTGCAGACACCGGGTGTGATGTGAAGATCAAATAATGAGTCTGAAGAACTTCACGAACTGCAACACTTCACTTTTAAAGGTGCAGAGCGAATAAATCACTGAACACAATGTCATCATCACCATCATAGAAAAACAGTACCTGTCATCAGATTTAGGTGACAAGACACCTATAGCTTGAGAAATCCTGTGTAAGAATGTGTCCTATTGTAACTTATACAGATAGGCCTTCTAATTGTATCTTCCTCATTTCCCTATGGTTTTCACTTATCAACGTCTAGGTCCTCCCTGGACTACCAGTTAATATTTTGTAAAGATAAGCCAATGCCAATTTGAAGGTCAAACCCAATTAATATTTAAGCAGGGCTGAGACTGATTCCCATGAATAGATAGAAGTCTTTGGTCCAGCTCTATGTACATTTAAAGATTTGACAGTGACAGCAGAAATAGGCTGCTTTGCGATTCAAAGCAGGGGCCTGGGTTGACAGCTCAGCATATCACCATACAACTTTTACAGTGAAGGGATCATGAGATTGTGTGTGCTGTGTGGGCACATTGCTACATGTGTGTGTGAATGCATACTAGTCAATGCTTGTTTTTGCATCCAAGCTTCTGGGATATTTTAGTCGCAACTTCATCCCCTGACAGTTACACTAACAACTACTGATATCGGGGAACTGCTTTTGGTGGCCGCTGTGTGTTTGGAAGTTGCACATGTCCATAGTTATTATAGAAAAGCCGTCGTGGCTGTCAGGATGGAGCTGATGTAACGTCCTGTTCTGCCACAGCCTGTCCAAAGTGTTTATTTCAAAAGATCTTTGAATGGTGATTTAGGCCGCCCCAGGTGCGGTTCAGTGTTTGTTTGTACCTGTATATGAGGAACACTTTTGTTTAGCACAGCACTAATCATGAATCATTTGATGTCACCGCTTCAAAGCAATACAGGGATCAAGGGTAATAGATAGATGGGAGGATACACACAATTTCCTTAAATAGCATCACAGCGACTGCTTAAATCACAACCTAATTGCCTTGTGTTGGAAATGATTGCATTAATTCAGCGGTGCAGACTCAGTTTACACAGCAGAGCTGGGAGGTGTCAGGTTTGCCAATAAAACAGGAGTCTAAGTTTCATCCCACTTTATTGGATTGTGCAATAGCCCCTGCCAATCATTGTTTGGCTTAATTTACCAACAGAGGCTTCAGAATGGGAGGAGTCAGCAGAAAGACGGCTCACCGTCGCACAGCTGTAGTCTTAGAAGGCATTTAACTTTCCTCAGAATCCACTTTTCAGTGCTAATTTCTGTGAACCATTGTGTATGGCTTCAGTTTCCTTTCAGGTAATGATTCTTACCTGACAGACATTCACCTCTGCTGAGTGGACAGCAAGGGTTTGGTGAGGTGCCTGGTCATGATGAAGTGCTGATTTGATAAAGTGTTAATTGATTAGAGCTTTAACCAACAGGGGGTGGCTGTACAAGGGAGTCATCGATAACCCGTCCTGTGCCTGACATTGATTATTGCTATCTTAGAAAACAGGACAGCACACTACTCTCTTTCTCGAACTCTCACACGCACACACACATCCCTTTGAGCCTAGTTTTATTTGTTTTTTAAAACCAAATAATGCTTGAGAAGGGATTTGTGATACTTCCCTGTTCCCTTCATACCAGTAACATGATGGTATCCTTTCATTGACTGTATTGGATTTCCCCTCTGCTCCCTCAGACAACTGGGTAGTTGCCGACTTGATCCTTTGAGTCAGTGACATTGAACTGAGGACACAACTGTATTACCCTCCATGTCTCTCTCTTCGATTTCCGGATGACTGGTTTAAGTAAACTTAATTTTGGCAGCTCGCCGAGTTCTGCTTCTTTCTAAGAATCTGTCCTCCCAGAGGTCCTGTGTGTGTGTGTGTGTGTGTGTGTGTGTGTGTGTGTGTGTGTGTGTGTGTGTGTGTGTGTGTGTGTGTGTGTGTGTGTGTGCAGATAGTCAGCTTATCGCTTTGGTTGGTTATTAGAATTGATACCAACTGTGCTGCCCTGGGTAGAGACAAGCTGACATTGGGTCACGTCCATCCCTCGAGCAAACATGTCTGCAAATACACACACACACACACACACACACACACACACACACACACACACACACACACACACACACACACACACACACACACACACACACACACACACACACACACACACACACACACTCACTCACTCATGCCACAAAATAAATGCAGTTTTAGTTATTTCTGGCTTGAAAGGGACGTTTGACCTTGAGACCTTGAAAGCTTGATCTAACAACATCTAAATGTTTTGATGGTAAAAATAGATATTGATAAGCTCCTCCCACACATATGTCAAAAATGTGTGGGATACATTTACCTGTATGTAACCGTCCACATGCGACACATCTGCATGTGTGTTTGCAGGGGGATTGTTTGACATTGAAAACATCCTGCTATTTAACCAGGCAGAGACAATCAAGTGTTTCCTCAAGGGCATTGACTCATTAACTTGCAATCCCTCTGGGACGTGTGTGTTTATGTCTGTATGTGTTTGTATCGTGCACATTGTGTAAGCTTTGTGTGATGCTTCTATGCTCCCTCTGTTTTGTGTTTGAATTCTTGTGACAAACATCTTGCGTGAGCATCTTCTGCTTGTTTCTTTTAATCAAAAGCCCCAAGCACAAGTGTGCGTGAAATGTGTGATGTGTGATGATACAGTACTGTATGTCCTCTCACTTGTCAGCTAGTGCTATGCTGCGTTAACTCGCTGTATAAGGACACAGTGGTTGGATGCTGCGGGGAGCTGCACGGCCATAAACTTTAAACTCAGGTGTGCTATGATTCGCTTGATTAACTGCAGCTGTCAGTTAGGCGGAAGGTCCTTGTCCCTCCAGTCCTTCTGCATGACAGGCAGACGCCCTGACTCTCTGCGACCTGCCGTTGTCGCCTGTGTCCTTTGTTTTTTTTACTTTCCTCAGACAGCACAGAGACTTGCTGCTGTAGGGTCACAAAGGGCTTAGTGTGATGCCGATGCACAGTGTGGCGCTGTGAGAGGCTCTGTCTTGAGTGTGTGAGAGACACGGTCTATCCCTGTTAGGTCATGTGTAAGATTTTAAGTGGCCGAAATCCCCAAGAGGGAAATACTGTGTGTGGTTGTTGCGTATATATGTGCATTGTTGTGAGAATTACCAAACCTCATTCATGTTGTGTAGTCGTGTTTAGTGATATTCAAACAGTTGAGGAAAATCAGTAAAGATTCAAATGGGAATATAATGCAATTCTACTGCATTCTTACATAATCAGACAACATACAATCCTATGCCGTAAAATCAGAGTGATGAGATGCATGTTTGGATATGAAGTATGTAGATGCATATTCACTTTCGATATGCAAACATCTGTGTAATGTATGCAAATGTGCATGCGGTTTACTACACTTTCCAATCTTCTTATCATTAATACACTTTGTGTCAAATTATAAAATATCATTTTACCTTACATACATTCAGTTTGTATGTAGAGTGTATTTGGTTTAACTGATTGACTGCTTGTAACAGGCTTTTGCCATTGCTTATATATATATAAATACTAATTTGAGCAAAGCCAGTGTGCATAATGCTGGTGCAGCAGCTGCTTGATACAGTCATAGTCAGTTGTCATAGTTAGTTGTAGCTGGCGCATCAACCCTCACCTCTGATTTGGGATTAGTACCAGATTAGTGCTCTGCTCACATGCATGACAGCTAATAGACTTTCTCAATGGGTTCAGTGTACATATTTCCCAGGGTTTTTGTGTTGAATAATAAAACACAGCTAATGGATGGGCTGCAGGGGCACAGTGTTGTAATCGATCTAATTACAGTTGTTGTTGTTGTTGTTGTTAAGAACAATGTTTTGGAATTTTGTAGAATATAGTTTCACTTGCAAGACGTTTGTAATCTTAAAAAAGCATCCGGAAGCACAACCTGATGTGGTTTACACCGTGGTCACAAGGCCGGCTCATATTTTGGACAAAAACAACCTAGTCTTTTACTATTCTTTGAATGTGTCGGATAATTTCAGTATCTCACCATACAGTCATTTTTGATGGTGTTTTAGTGTAAATTACCCCTCTTCTTTTTCCTCTGATGTTTGTTTGATAGTAACTTAATGGACATTTTAATCATAATATTTTTACATTGTTGTACTCCTGTTGCTAAAATGTTCAAGCTTCAAGAATAAAAAATGACCTCTGAAATCATCATACCGTAAGACCAAATATTGGTCAAGGAAACACATATAACCACATCATGACTTTTAATTCGATTTGCACCTCTGCTAGACCAACCCCCTTTCTGTCGTATATTCTCTTCACAATTTGGTTATTTACCAAAAATAGAAAGAAAACACTAAAACAGGGCATTCTCAGTGGAAAGCCTTATCAAAGAGCACAAACACAGCAGTCAGACTCAGAATACAACACACACACATACACACAATGCAGCAGGATGAATGGCTTGGCCACAACACAATGGTGCCAAATTAAATCACTGATGGCAGAGTCGCCGAAAGCCCTCCCTTCCAACATCACTCACTCACACACATGCAAGGATTGACTAATAAGAACCTCTTTGTTTGCCTGCGTAATGTATTCTGAAACAGGCAATATCAGTTGGGGTTGAAGGGTGCGTATGGTCAATTTCAGTTCATTATGCAAATAAGCATTGCAACAATTGTTCTTAAGCATCCATGGTACGATTACTGAATTAATAATCAGCTCCCTGGTCCTCTTCATTTCTTTTTGTGTCCTTTTATTCAATAGCATGTTCATTTTCTTGATGCAAGTAACATCAGCTGTTTGTCAACAAAGGACTGCTTAGGTGGAAACACATATGATCAAGCTCGAATAATCAGCAATGATTATTAAAAATTGCACTTACATGTTGGACATAGAAATGCCCTTTTTTGGAATTTCCCCAGGTTGGGACAGGGTTGGCATCAGGTGTTGTTAGCAAGGGCGCTAACACAGCCATTACTTCCGCCGCTGCACCCCCTGCCCCTGCTGCCAGCAGAAACCTGTCGAAGACGAGCATGTTAGCAAACAGCCCAAACAGGTGGCAACGTCAGTGCCACTCAAGCGTGAGCGGCCTCAGCTGAGCTTGTCAAGGTTGGTACTTTCATCTGTGACCTTACAAACATACACCGCTGCCCTGAGGATCTGAAATCTACTCACTTAAGCTCACTTGGGATTGTTTTGCCCTTTCGGGGCTTTACTGTGAACTTATGACCTGAGTTCAGTGCTGTGGCAGGCAGGGTAACAATGAGTGTAAGGGTCTGCAGTAAGACAGGAAGTACAGAAATGATAATAGGGTGTATGCATTATTGACACACTGTAAACATAAAGCTATTAATCCTGAGACGTCCACCCGACTAGACTTTGCCAAACTGCGGTGGTCTGGAGCTCAGCTCAGCAAGAGGCAGTGAACCTTAGACAAGGTGCCAGTGCTTGACAGACAACGACGACTGCCAACGACACCATATGGCAGTAGTGTCAGCAAGTTAGCATATCATTTGAATTGTGGGTGGAAACTGGAGCCCACAGAAGCAATCAATACAGATATAAGGACTGCAACATACAAACTTCTAACAGTTTTGCATTTGTACCCAGGGCCTTATTGCTGCAAGAAAGCAGTAACCTAAAACTGCACCACCATCTTTTCAAAATGTCCACTTAATGCCAAGTAATATAAAAGTGATTTTAGAGAAGAGACATGACTCAGCACATCTGCAAGATAGATTACTCCTTAATTTATTCTGTTTTGATTCAAGGGTTTTAAAGAATTAGCTGGACGTGTCTAAAATGGACGAATGCAAAACATGTCATATGGAGCCTACAGTATAAATGTATATTCCTGTACCCACTCTTACAGCCAGTTAAAAGGACAAACCAAGTCAGTGACTGTTGACCAGAACCATCTGTTTTGACCGTTATGTACAGCATATTGTTAGGTGGCAGGGTTTTGATGCAAAAGATTATTGTCGTTTCCTTGGATGTGTGATGTGTTCAGGTCCTGTCAGGGGAAACACGGGAGGCCTATCCCAAATGCATCCTGCCTGAGTAGCTCTTCACTATGAAGTGTTTCTTCCGCATGAAGTCACACTTGCAGTTGCAGCTGCAGAGGGTTCTTCTCCATATTAAGAGGAAGGCATGAATAACAGGTAAGCTGTGGGACTCCTCATGGAAGGAAACAGACATCACCATGGATACTGATAGATGCATTGCTTGCTCAGCTGTTGGCTTGTTTTATGCACTGTTTCCTGCTTAAGTCCCTAAATAATAAAACCAGCTCAGAGTGCTATACCCTACATCACATTTTGACACAAGTAAAAGTCGAGTCAAATGTAAAATGAATTCAGAGACAACATGGTGCTTATATTTCCCTTTTTTTTGTATCTCATCACATTTTCTTAGATTTTTCTCTGAGCCCATTATGACAAATATAGTGCATGGAAATGCAGCAGATTTATGCATGCTTCTCCAAAAGCCCAGTATGGAACAAAAAGCTTTTATTATCCACTTCCTCTATTCACTATGGTTTGTGATGGCCTTTTAATATGTCGAACCTTCCACTCAAACACATAAACAGAGGCAGACTGGTGACCGTGTGGAAAGAATGGGACTGAGTACCCGTCTGTCTGCTCGTCTGTCTCCACAGACACTCACAGCGCCGCAGCATCCCAACATCACCAGGTGCAGTGGAGCAAAGCCTACTACAGTGTGCGTGCGAGAGAGAGGGGAGGGGGTGTTATCGCTGGGCGCAGATGAAAGGAGGAGGAGAGAGAGAGAGAAGGAGAAAGAGGGAGGGGGCTGGCAAGGTGGCGGGATTTGTGTTGAAGCTTGTGCTCTGTCAGACATGCGCAAGAGCGTCAGCAGCAGCAGCACCAACACCACCGCTGCGCTGCGTTTCCGCCTTGGCTGAGCGGCGCACACAGCCGAGAGGGGAGGGGAGGGAAGCCGAGAAGAAGAGCCACCGAGACGCAGTGGGGCACAGCACGGACTGCGAGCAAATCACATCGACGCACCGACATCCCAGCTGCCGAATTTGAACGTCAAGAAGCGACCTGTGCGCTGCGCGCCGAAGCCTTCCAGCATGGAGACTGCGTTAAAAAAAGAGCACTAAAATGTGAGATTTACAGAGGAAATCAGAAGAGAGAGAGAGATAGAGCGAGCGAGCCAGTGTGTGAGAGAGAGAGAGAGAGAGAGAGAGAGAGAGAGAGTGTGAGATAGAGAGCGAGCGAAAGTGGCTATCCCCTTTATCTTTTGCGGGTGATCTCAATTCTGTGCGCTGCAGTCTGAAAATGAAGAAGTTCAACATCAGGAAGGTGCTGGACGGCTTGAAAGAGGTTTCCTCCTCCACCCCGTCTGTCCAAGTGGGGCCACAGGAGAACCATCTGATCCAGGAGACCCTCCAGTCCGACCACTTCCAGCTCTGCAAGGTGGGCGAGCCTAATAGTTTTATTATAATGATGGTTTCATACCAGTTAGCCCGTTTGGCATGCATATTCTGAGAAATAATATTCAGTTTGTAGCCTGCTCCGCGTATCCCATCATAGGATACAGCAGGTGCAAGTGAGATCCACACAATTAATTAATCAATCAGCTTCAATTATTGCTCTTTAGTCTAAATTACAAAGAGCCTCTACTGATTGCATGTTAACTAGCATTTTGCCATTAATCCAGTTTAGAAATATAATCATTCAATCGCTATGTGCTTGTCCAAGCCATGTTACGTAGCCTGCAACGTACCAACAATGCGCATACTGTATGGCGAATGCGCTCTGACGATAGGACAATAAACCTTAGTAAGTTCCTGAATGGATTCATATATTGGTCCTGTAATGCACGCGGATGATTCTCAAGCACTATATTCTCATTATGTAAATACAGCCCATCATTCTGTGAAAATACCATCGTGTGCTGTATGTGTGCTTGGCATGAACTGTCATATGAGGGGTTGGGCCAAACTGATTCCCTCTTGCATAATCTGCTGCGTTTGGATTAGCAAAACGGTGGTTTTCTGGTTAATGTGTATGCATGTTACTGTGTGTCATCCCCTCGTTTTCTTTTATTCGCAGTGTCTCTTACCCCCACCTCTCTCCTCTCACACCCCTCTCTCCCATGGCCCCCCATACACACACTCACTTCTATACCCCCAGCCTCATTGATCCATTGGGCACTGGGCGCCTGATGTTAGTGCGGGCCTGTGTTTGAAGAATACAATTTACATACACATATGCTATATTTCCCCATGTGTTATTGATTTTCCCCACATGCACAATCGTACCTGGCCTGTGTGTGGATACATTTGTATAGGTTTTTTGTTATATTAGGGAATTGTAGGTCTCAATGGCTTCTTTATGCTGTTGTTTTTCTCATGGGAGATGACATTTAAAACACCTGTTCTGTAAACTACCATAGTCCATTGGCCTTGATAGGCTTCATCCTATTTTACATGGCAGAGTCTTTGTGTACATCCAGAACTCAGCGTCATGGAAGAATAATGTGATCTTTGACCTTGTATTTTTGAAAGACACAACCATCCAAACACCAACATAAGCTCAGTCAAGGGAGGTTTAACTTTTTACAACTGCAATCATCTCAACATTTGTGAAAAGTATAACATTAGAGTGCCCGAAGTAATAACTAGGACACATAATCTAGAGTCAAGTCAACACACTCCAGGGCTTAGGGGATATTGTGTTTGGAAAAGACTAGCTCAGAGATTGGAGGTTTGATAGACGCTGATCCACAGCTTGGCTTCTGATGGAAGTCTCTTTTAAACAACACTCCATCATCCCTCCTGCACCGTGGATGTCTGTCTGGACAGAAACCCTCTGTAATGTTTCTCTGCGGAGTAGGCAGGTGTCTCTGCTGCACGAGTGCTTCTTATGTAACATCCTTTAGCCTTCTGCCGCTAAGCAAACAAATCCAACAGCCCACCACCAGCTGACTGATGCCATAAAGCTTCAGTGAAACACACAAACATATACAAGGTGGACAAAGAAACAGAAACACCGTGTGATACGATTCACTTCAATGAAAGGCCCTGCAAAATATCAAAACCAAGCGCTCCTTATTGGCATGCTTCCTGTCTTTATTTCCAGACTTCAGATTCATCACGACTTCATCCGGGAGGCAGTGAGAGAAGGAAAACTAGATAAAAAGGGTGAAAGAGAAGAAATCTCAAAATAGGCCCATGATTATAAAAGGATCCTAAATAGCGAAGCAAAATACCAGCTATCATGAAAAACAGAGGAACAGTGCATAGAAAGAGCATTTGTTCCTATTTAATTGTATGCCTTCCCATTCTAATTTCAAGCTTTATATTTCTGCTTCATAACACTTATTACATCCATCTGGGACATTTGTTTACCAAAATCATTTGTGTGATATCCTTTGACAAAACAACACCCCTACTGTGAAATGCAAATTGATAACACTTTCTCTTTTTTCATCTTTTTGCACTTCTCTCAGACTGTCCGTCATGGCTTCCCCTACCAGCCGTCGTCCATGGCTTTCGACCCCGTGCAGAAGATACTGGCCATCGGCACCCAGAGTGGGGCGCTCAGATTGTATCCTTTCACTTATCATTGTCAATGGTATAACCTACGGTGGCCTGTGGCAGTCCCGTTTGGTTCCCTGCATCCATGGAAGGCAGCAGGTAAGTGAACTGATGTTTGATCTGTCAGATGCCGATGTATATTGGTTTGGTAAGATAATGCTTAAACCACCAAGTAGTAGCTTGAATCAGCATCCCTTGAATCCCATATTTTAGATTCTTTTACTGAAGAAATGTCTTTGAGTAATCCACATTTAAACACATAGTCAAGTATGTGCTGCAATTCATCTGAAGAAGCAATGGCTTGAGGTAGTTTGCGTCATCTTCCTTGCAATATGAGGACATTTACACAAACAGGGACAACAGCTTGTGGTGAAAAGGCACCCCGGGGAGTCGTATAGCTTCAGAGAGCGCCTGCAAGCTTGCATGTGTCAGGCTGCTTTTACAGGTCCTCCATGTGTTCTCATGCCTGTCCGACAGCCTTTGCCAGCTCATTACGGTGTGATGAAGAGCTGTCCACCTGGCTGTCCCTTGTTCCCACCTGCTGGCAGCTAGTGCTGTGACACAGTACCTGCACTGGAGATGTGAGGATAAAAACAGAGAAACTCACAGGTAGAGGAGAGTGAGAATTGAGTCCACAGAGCCACCAGTGTTCAGTCCATGCACCTCTTTTAGTATGTTTTCTGAGTGAGGGAGACTGAAGAGATAACGATGGATCACTTTTTTTGTGGAGATGATGTTCCTAAAGATTTGCTGCCCCTCTGCTTTGGATAAAGACATTCTGTTAGTGGTACACATGTATTAGAAGATTGGAGATGAAATCCCTCCTCTGGTAGAAGTATTATCTTAGGGCTGATAGAGGAATTGGTGAAAAAGCTTAATGGGGCTTATGTCTTGCTGGCTGGTACATTACTCCTCTGAGCTCCAGCCTGGGTAAACTCTGTATAAGAAGGAAGCTTTACTTGTGATGTAGAAGAAGCCTCTGACCAATCAGCTTGGACATCATGAACACTATCCGGAGTTTGGCTGAAATTATCTTGTCAGATTGTTCCTTCTGGCTGAAACGGGTCACTTTGAAATTGAATAAACAGATGAATCTCTTGTGTTTGAGTGATGTGGATCAGATAGTCTTATCAGAGTCACATGAAGGTGAATTGGGAGTCATCCATCTATTCTTCTGTTCTCTTTCTTCCTCTCGTTTGCTGTTTAGTCAGCCCTGCCTCTTTATCTGATGACGATGATACCAGCATGGCATACTGTAGATGAAGGGGGCGTAGTTGAGATTTCACAATACCTTTTTCTTACATTGCTATGCTGCTGCATGTGGGTTTTTCTGATGTATTTTAGTATAACAGGCTGCTGTTTTGTGAGAGACATCCTTGGACTCCTGCGCTGATACACATCTATGTCCTGGAGGTCATTATTTTTGGCAACTCGCGGCTATCAGTGTCCGTGCGTTTGTGTGTATGTGTGTTTGAGTGCCTGGCTGGCCTACCAGGACATTTGGCTGCACCCCTCTCCAATGGAGGATTACAGGAAGTGGCAGATCAAGGGCCTCAGCCTGGCAGCGTGGCAAAGGACTGAGAATTACTGCAGGAACAGGAGGTGTGTGTGTGGATGCGTGCCTGCATGGAAGTGAATGTGTGTGTACATGTCTGAATCCTCCGAGGGGACGGCTGATCCCTCTTGCCATAAAGCCAATCACTTCTGTGATCCCCCAAAACTGTGCGGTGTTTGATGCTGGCCGCTGACGCTGCTGCTGCTTCCACTGTCCAGCTGGGAGGATGACAATGTCCCCTTTGGTATTTTCTGTCGGAGGGGAAGAGGGTAGTAGAGGAAGATGTTGGTGGAGAAACAGGATAGAGGAGGTGGAATAGATTGGAAAGAGTGAGAGAAGCAGGCTATCCCCCTGTTTCAAGATCTAATGCCCGAGAATAGAATCCTTATTGATCTGTGTGTGGTAATGCACTGAGACAGATATGCCCAAGTGCACACAGTGCTGTCAATTGTTTTCTGTACAATTTCTTAGCAGAGAAAATAAGTTGTGAGCATTTGGAAAACAGGTTTCGCTGTGCAAGCAGTGCAGGGATATTAGCCATTCATCGGATTAGCAGTGTCGTTTAAAAAATAAGCAGAATTGCTGTGTTTGAAAATGCTGAATTATAAAAGCCTCTTTTGGTTTAGAGTGTTTAGACAAGGTGTTTTTGAGCAGCAGAACTGCAAAAAAGGGAACCTTCTTTACTTCATTTATTTCTTGACCACACTGAACTACATTTGTTGCACTGATGCCACATATCACTGTATCTAATATGGCTCAAACCCAACACATATGGCCAGTACTTAAATGGCATTTCTGTTAAACAACACCAGTACAGGGTTGTTGACACACAGCATTGACATCATAAATCCAGTGACAGCTCACAAAAAAGGTGGGGCTAATTGAACATAATGACCCACATCCGATTATCAACAAAGTGAGGATATAATGAACTCTCATCAGAGCTATAGATAATGTTGTTAATATTGATCAGCCTCTGGACAGATTAGGCAGTATGTTTGGGTTAATGTCATCTTTCTGAGGAGAAATGATTGTATAATTGTAAAATTAAAGAAAAGACTCTGCCACAATAAAATAAAAATAAAATAGGGGGAATTATAAACAGAGTTATTAACCTGTTAGGCTGGGTTTAACTTATCTTATGGCAATGTTTTTTGAATTTTCCAATAATACCCAGATATTTCCAATTTAGCTTTTTCAGTCTCTGGACAGAATAAATCAAAGACATAAACAAGACCTTTTTTTCAATAGAAAAAACTCACCACCCTCGATAATTGAAAGTTATACTCTGCTGATCCAGTTTGTTTGTTAAAGGCAAGCCTAATGTGGGTGGAAATCGCAAACTTTTCCAGAGCACTGTGAAATGAGAGATTCTGTCACTCTGACAGAAAACAAGGGGCAGGGGCCTTATTGGATGCTTTTTCAGCTTACCGCCATCAACCGAGAGACATTTGTATCTGTACAGATTTGTGTTTGTGTGTGTGTGTTGCTGGGTGGTCTGCAGCTGTGTGTGTAACAATGTGGCGGCTCATCTCTGCGGAGAGGCGGCTCTTTACTGGTGGTGGCCAGGAGAGATGGCAGCACTATAACTCAGAGACTCCCTGTGAGCCGGCAATTGATCAAATTGTCACTCCATGCTCTGGCAGATTATCTCATCGGCAGGCGCAGGACATCATAGGACTCACAAATACAAATGGGGGCACAAACACACACAGTCACACACTTATCAGACATTTGGAGGTGGCAGAGGTAACACACATTTCTGCTACACAGCATGTGATGTGAGATGATTTATACCAATGTTAGTGGATGTGCAAAAGCAAATACTGACGTACACAGGGGGCAAACGTTTGCACATGCAGGCGGACAGTGATTCACATATGTTTGCAGAGAAAACGTTGTTCCTACGCATTCACACACACACACACACACACACACACACACACACACACACACACACACACACACACACACACACACACACAGGCTTTGCAGTAACTGCTGAGACGGGCAGTGGCTCTGTGCAGCATTTGGTTGTAGCACAGATTGACTATGACATATCTCCATCATTAATCTTCCCTCTGATTCACTCAAAGTCTGCTGCCCTCCCATCTTTGTCTCTAGTCAGAGGAGAAGCTCACTGAGAATCAGTTCTCTGACTGGTCTTCTGAATGGGAATCATTTTAAAGTGTTGAAATAGAAATTGTAGCTCAGCACTAGATGTTAGAAATTCATCGGTACAGTATGTACAAATGAAAGTGCGAGATTGTATCTTGCAATCTCTGCACAGAGCTTCACAGTGTGTGTGCATGCATTTTTCCCTTTGTTAACAAACTTAGATGGGAATTTCAATGTATGTTAGAAATCCCTTAAGGATTACAATGTGATATAAGCTCTTGTTTCACACGGTAGTTCACATATGCCTCTTACAGAACACTGACTGCATTTCATGTATATATCTGTGTGATTGTGGTAATGTTTTTCGATTGTAATCAGCGATTACAAAGAGGCTTTTTATCTGCATGTATTCAGCATCTACAGAGACAGAGGGATAGCAAATGGTAAAAAAGCGTTTGCTCCCTTTCCAGATTATTGCTTAAAGTGTGTGGGAGCTTCTTTTCAGGTCACAGATCATTTGTGTATTCATTTATTCTTCTATCTGTTTTGTTGCATCTTTATTTTCCTTCTCATTTTTGCTCTGTCCTCATTGGGGTTGACAGTTTCGAGCTAACTCTTCTAGATGGCTCTCCATAGTGCAGACTAGGCCTGAGGTTGTGTGTTTGTGTCTGTGTTCTGTTATGCAATGTGCTGGAGCTTGACGCGGCAAAGATGAGGCTGACTGAAACGGCAACAGTCTCATCAGAGGAGTTTAACTGCTTCTTCAGCCACTGTGTTACATATCGCATGTTGTATGTGTTACACGTGTGATCAATACGCTTACCATTTACAAGTAGCAATGTTGCATCTCTGCCCGTGGTGATTTTAAGGAACTCATTACTGTCTTCCCTGAGTCAGTGGTTGGCAGTTTAGCTACAGTAGCAGCAGCATATGGAAGATGAAGAGAGGTCTCGAACAAAATCGACTCGGATTAGAATCTTATCCTAGTTGACCTCATTTTAGTTTTCACACAGTTAGGAAAGAAAAAGACGAGATAATGGAAATGAAAGTCATCTAATGGCGTCTGATGAAAAAGTTTAATTGCGCGTGCGTTCGAAGAGCTTCCGGTGGGGTTGGAAGAGTCGACTTGTGTCTGCCAGATGGCATTTAAAAAAATTGTTAAAAGTAGAGTCCCTGGTGAGGTCACCAGGGAGCTGCGAGATGTGGCTTTCATGTCAGTTCAGTGCACATCAACTTTACACCATAACTGGAACACAGTATGTGCGTGCGGGCCTGTTCCCTGTATTGAAGTACTCTTAATCAAAGACCCCTTGTGTACCGTGTTTCATCTTTCATGCCCTCCAAAAAGCACTCAGCTTCCTCTGTTCTATCGGTTCTTAGAAATGGAAAAACAAATGTTGCTGCATCAGAGCCACAACAATATAGCTCCTGTCTCTCTCTGTCCAATATCCTGACAGTGTGTCCTGCTTAAGCCCTTTAGCCCTGACAAGCCCAGAATAGGATGCAGGTTTAGGATGATTAAAGTTTTGCTGCCATTTTGCTTCACTTCAATAATTTAGTGTACATTTAACTTCGGCTTTTACTTTATCTGTTCCTGCTCCTGTCTTGACAGAAGTTTCAGTCATGCGTGAGAATGTCTGCATGTTCAAGAGAGACGGAAGACTTTGAAGGTTAGTTATGTTAACAGTTAACACTTCACTAATGAAAACATGCACAAACCCACAAAACCCATCCATGCGCACATACACGGAGCATTTTCATTCTCCAGTGGGTCATCACAAATCAGGAAGCCATGTGATATTTTTCAATGTTATTAGAGGACAACAAATGTTGTTGACCTGGAGAAAGCTTGGGCTGTTGGGGATGAATACTAAAGTCTGGAACATTGTGTGATTTTGTTCTCGTTATGTTTTATTTGTAAATTATGATCATCCATTAACAAGAGATTACTTTAACATTGATCAAACTTTGATACAGGAGGAAAGAATTAAGGCACAGAGGGTTCCTCAATAAGTTCATGGTTCTGCATACAAAAATAATAGAAAGCAAGCTTTAGAGTAGTGTTTGTGTGTGTGGACATGCGTGTTGCTGCCTGAGAGGTTACCAACCTGCGCACTAATTATTCCCAACAGACGGCAGGCAACGCTTGAACGGCTCATCGTAAACACACAGTGGGTCATGTGGGCTGGAGAGAATACATGGGTTCAGATCTGTACACATGCACTCAGAGGAGGGGGGCGTAGCTACTGTACTGGCTGATGGTCAGCTGATTGCTTATGGACGAGTCTAGCTACAATGTTTTCACCAGGCTAATTATATAGGGTGCGCTGCTCGGGGATTGCTTGTCATAATGTTTTGAAGCGCTAATTGGATGGCATTACGTGAAAGTAAACAGAACATATCTAAGAATCACTTTCAAACTTCACATCAAACCCGATGATGGGTGCTGCAGTTCTGTAGGCATCGTTTGTCTTGCAGATAAAAGTAGTTGAGAACTGTTAGACTTTGAAAGGCAGTGTTCAATTTGGCAGCGCAGATTAGGAAATTAGTCCAATCTGCTTGTTACAGATGATGGTGACACAACCAGCTGTGATTGGCAGCCAAATTTAAATGAGTTTCCATGAAAATGGCTCCAGAGTATATTTATATAATTTTACAGATTACAACAATCTTATTTTCATAGATTTGGCCATCAAACTTATTTGTTATAATAACTCAATGTTATTTGATGTAATCTTAGCACTTAGTGATATAGCTAAAAATAATTCTGACAGGGCAAGGAACCAGAGCAGTGTATGAGAAAGTCAAAAAAGCAAAAGTATGCCAAAAGTTGCTTATTGTTGGAAGACAGAATTGTTGACATTATTTTCAGGCAACACATAAATGGCTTGGCTAGCTATGTAAGAAGATTGCATCGACACATTTTGACTGAAAAGCTTTGACTTGGCTTTTTTTAATTCTTTAACAGTTGTAGGACTAAGCTTAAAGCTATCTGGCAATATGGCTTTATTGATGCCATGGTTATAACCTGTGTGACAATATGACTGTTTCTTTCTGGTGATGGGGAGGATTCTACAACTAATCCGTGAGTTTATCCTCATGTCATCATTTCTTGTGTAGTGTTCTTGAAATCAAAAGTGTTGCACCCCTCGACCTTGCAGATGGTGACAACCAGGAACACAAAGTGATGTCAGCCCGGCTGTGATTTACGACGAGGATTTACTTCACTCAACTGCTTTTTCAGCACAGCTGGGGTCACTTGTGTGCACCATGTACCTGCTGTATTGATTTGCACTCATATTAGTCCTGGTCGATAGAATTCTCTATCGTACCAGCAAAGGCTTTGACCACTGCACAGTCTCCATACCACAGAGGTCTCTCGTCATCAAGACTCACGTTTCCAAAGTAAATGAGCATGTGCACTGTATTGGATTGGTTTGGTGTCAGTGAGCACAGCATCTGACTCAGGATCTATGGTATGTGCACTGTACATCAGCACATGGTAACACTATACTTCCTATTGATTTCAAATTGTGGTTCATTTGTAAGTCTGAGGCTTTCATTATCATGATACACTTTGGGGATATCTCCAAGGATTAAAAGCTTGCTAAAATTATATTAACAGCTATTTATTTCCAGCTGAAACAAATGATCCAGGTTGCCCTTTGTCTATAAATAAGACGGTGTAGTTGTTGTCTTGCCCTGAGCAGATTACCGCATGTTCTGATGGCTCTCTCCTGTCCAGTTATGTAAATATCGCTTCATCATGCACGCTGTAAATCTCAGCGTCTCAGTGAAATGTCGCTGTCATTGATCAAATCATAAATGACAGCGACAGAGAACTCACCGCATGAGATTAATTTAAATGCGTTTTGGGGTTGAATGAGAGTGGGATGTCTTTGAATCACCTTCAGTATCTGGTCCATAAGCATGCGTTCGTCTCCAGATCCGGGACTGAAGCTTTCTGTGTTTTATGCTGTCTAGAAAATAAATGGATATACAAAGTAAGAAGGTTGATTTATGTATGAAAACTGAATAACTGTGTCCGTTTATTCTCAAGGTGACCTAACCTAACTTAAAGGCTTTTTTGCTTGACTGCAGGAGAATACTACATTTGATTAGTTACAAAAAAGGAAATATATTTTCAAGTGGTGTTTTTCTGTTGTTGTTAGTTAAACTATTAACATTAGTTGATGGCTGACACTTGGGGTTTTTGCTTGAGGTGTGGAAGTGTGACAAGGTCGGGTCTATCCGTCTGGCAGTGTCTCTAAGGAGCTTGTACAGGGACTGGCTTTTCGAATGCAGTGAAGCACAAAGATTTTGTCATCTCGCTTTTTCTCACTACCCTTCATGCGACCTCCAGGTCTCTGCAGGGCCAAACTGTGAAACGACTGTGAAGCATTCCTCCCTCCTCTATTCTTCCTCTTACTAATATACCGTTGTACCCCATGCTGATATAAAAGAAAAATCATTTTTTAAATTCACATTCCCAGGGATATAATTGTTTAGTTGTTTTATGATTGTAGGATTTTTCTAATGGGATTTCCTTATTCTCTGTGCTCCTGGTCCCCCTGCTGATTCTCTGCAGCTCATTACTTTTGTGGAGCTGCTGTAGGTAATCTTCCACTCTATCTCAGGAGGCTCTGCTCCCTCCCCATTTTAACGTTTTATAAGTTTTTCTATCAATTGTTTTTGTAACCTTCCACTCCGCACATTACATTAAATTAGGCTATGTGTGTTTTAATGTTAGCCACATGCACTTCATGCCCAAAAAAGATAAATAAATGATAATGAATTGGCAAACATGATCTTTTATACAACACATAGAGCAGGGGTATTAATATGACCCTCATCTTTGTCTGATAAAGCATCACTGAGGGTTTCTTTTTTGTTTCTAAATGCACAAATGTATGCAGTGAGGTGTGCCAATGTCTAATCAGATCATCTAGGCCATACATGTAGGGGTACTTATAGTGCAGCTGTTAGGATGTGAACATGATGCTCTCAGTAGATACGGTGAGCATAATGAATTGAGCAATGGCTGCGTATCCATGAGCATACTGCTTACAGCATGCTGCTTGAAGAGATAACAGCAAACCCACATTGGCTTTTGAAGCTGACTCCTCCCATTGGCTAGCTTTTTGCCATGTCATTTAATCATGTTTTGTTCTCTTACCTCTGTTTGAATACTGCCTTCTCTACAAAGTATGTTCTTCTTATTCCTAAGATCCTGTCTGGAGTCATTTTAGGGCAATTTTACTTACTGTTTTAATCTTGAAAGAATAGATTCTAAAGTTAGAATAGTAACATATTGTCAAACCACACCTAACCATTCCTGTAAATGCAACAATGAAGAGGTCACTGTTGCCAAAATAAATGAAACATTTAATTTAGGTCTGTTTCAACCTAAAACACTCAATAACCAATAATACCATACCTTAAATAATATTCAAACTGGTGTCCATACTACAGGTTTATATTTGTTAATTGATCTTGTTTTTAAATATGGTTTCAAAGCTATTACGTGTGTTACAGATGTTCAATTCCTTTTCAAAATGGTTCCACAAATCAAACCTGAATCATGTACATTGACCAAGTGCAACAGGCCCTTTCTGAGCTGCTGTATGTTTGCAGTAAAACAGAGACTGTTCTGGTTTGAAGGCGTACAGACGACAAACCATGGGCTGTGTAAATGGTTGGTTATGACCTTACTAAAATCTAGGCACTCTGTCTCTGCCTGCTAGCTTCTCTATACACACACACACACACACACACACACACACACACACACACACACACACACACACACACACACACACACACACACACACACACACACACACACACACACACTTAGATGAATCTGGACACAAAGAGACACACACGGATGAGGAAAGAGAGAGAGGTTCCCAAGATACCAGACCTTGAAGAATTGCCTGTCACTGTGTGTGTGTGTGTGTGTGTTTGTTTGTGTGTATCAAGGCCCTTACGGACAGAGACAGAGCTTTATGTGATTTCACCTGCATACATACAGTAGTTCTAGATGTATTTGCACTCAGAAAGGTTCCACCAAAGCAAACCATCTGTTTTGACAGAAAGCACATTTTTCTATTGTTTAATTGTGTAAAAGTGTAAGTCCCAGACGTACTGTAGAATTACACAATTGTAATCTGACTGTTCTATTTCATGCTTTTTACCTTATTCGCTAAAGGCTAATTTCTACATACTCAACTAAACCAACTCCAGCTGGAGAGTATTAGTGTCTCTCAGCTGTAGCTAACAAGCTTACACTGCCAGTATGGCCATGTAGGAGAGTGTTGCTTATGGGCATGTTATGGTATACACAGTATAACTACATATGTTACTTTTTTTTAACTGCAATTCATTATCTCATGAAGAGACAAGTAATGCCTCTTTGCAGCACATACTGTAGTCCTTGTTGCACAATAAATGTCAGCTACTGTTTACGTGTGTACACCAGTCGGAAAAGGTGCTTTTGATATTTACCTTAAGATAATATTTGGCACAGTCACAGAAATATTTGCCACCCAGGTGGAAAAAGCTCTGAGATAGCATTTTAAAAGTAATCAAACACTGCCCTTCAGCCTGACCCCGCCCAAGTCCAGACCAACCTTTTCTTACAGATCTTTAATACGATGTTATTGAACTGAGTCAAGTCATCTTTTGTTTAAAATCTGTTGCATTACCAAACCAGACGATGGCATTTAGAGTTTTCACCAACATTGCTGAAATGACTAACATATGGTTAAATTCTTTATCTATTCTATGCTTTTTATAAAAACATCTCCAAACCCACTTGAGATTAACTACTCTTGAAAGCTATTGCAGTATAGTCTAAACTATTATATAACCATTAGATCACATGGCTACTTGCATGTTCAATGTGTTGGTCGCAGTGTTAAAACCACTGAGGATCAACCAACTCTGCCATTCCCTTGAGCTCTGTGGAGCTTAATAGTATGTTTTTCTAGATTTCTGGCTCCCAGCATTGTTCTTTTGGTTCATGCTCACCTTTCTTATTACCTTCTCAACTGAACCAGGCAGTTCTTGACTGCGAAAGAAAGCTATTATAAACCAACTTTCTTGCCCTAAACTGCAGACAGATAAAGTTTGCTACTAGTCGATGAATATAGGTTGTTATACAATGATAATTCTTTGAGAAGTTTTTGACGTATACTCATACGCAGTGATGCTTGAATCAGCTTCAGCTATAAGTCGTGTGTCTGATGGGCTGACCAAGCAAATGAAACATTTTTGTTTAGTACAGCTTTGGTCACGAATCACTCTGAGATCTGCCATTCACTTGTCTTCTTAACTGACAGCCAATCATGGGCCTGTACTTGCTGACAGTGATATCACAAACAAATGATTGGATAAAAAATAAATAATCAGGTTTGACATTTTTTTTTGGACGATGCTTGAGTAAAACCAATGTCACGGTCTGAAGGTTGCAGGTTGGAGCTGTGATTCTGCCCAGAATTTATCAGCACATTTGGCTATCAATAAGAGCTACGTGAATGTTGACGCTTGCCATCCTCCGCCCTGCTGGTATGTGATGATATGTATCCTCCTGTTGCTCCTCTGCAGGCTGCCCTTTCGTATGCACACATGTGTTGCATGGCGTGATGACTCAGGCTTTAATGCCACATGGCTGTTTTGCACCGAGCCCTCCCTGCTCCTCTGCTCTCAGCCGGTTGGTGTATATGATAGAGGCTAAGGCATATCAAAGTACCTATGAGTGTTCATGTCCATCATGTGTGGAACTTGACTCGCCGAGGGGCTGTTAGTGCTTTTCTGTCCGATTGAAGCAGAATGTCGATTATATTGTGAGATGTAGTAACAGCAGGGGAGGGGCAGGGTTGAAACAGTCATATCAGGACTTGAGGGGACAATTGGGGAGGATGGAGTACTAGGTATGTTTGTCCAGACACATCTCTATGGTTTATTGTGTCTGTTTGCTTTAGCAGCATCCAGAGACGGAGTTGGCAGACTCAGCGGGATTGATTTTTTTACAACACACCAAAGACTTTTAGAATCGAATCAACACTGCTGTGCAAATCTGCAAAAATCCCCAAAACTTAAAAGCGCTGCATATTTGTCCTTGGTTTGTCATTCAGTGCAGCACCAGTAGGTCTGAATACCTGAAGCTATAGGCGACAGGAGGAAAAGCAACAGGAAGAGTGGGGGGGATGAAATCACCGCAGACTGACGAAGTTGCTTCTAAGTTTAGAAAAGTGAAGAGGAGGAAGGGATAAGGAGATAGTGTGCTGTAGGAGTGTCTGCACATGGAGTGGAGCCAAAGTGCCCCAACCATTCAGCTCTGTGATTCAGAGCCCTGGTGTTGTGTGGGTAGGATTTGCTGAGATTGGAAGGGCAACGATTGACTCCTGGCCCACTTGTAATCAGACCGCTGTCCAGGAAGAAGCCACCACATGTTGGTTGTTGCCAGCTGTGTGAAAGCGACAAAGCGTAGGAGGCAGACCCCCCCCCCACCTCCCCCCCCTGTTTGCAATAAACCACATACAGCGCATCTTCACTTTATGCTTTTTACTTCTTTGATTCATAACAAGGACATCCTGTGTAGGAAAGGACAACCATGCAGCTTTTGCATCACCACTTTTATTCCAGTGATAAAGCTAATTTCTTTGATAAGCCAGAAGCCCTTGCCATGTCTCAAACATCAGCGGGGAGGGTGATGAACAGGCAGTGTGAGAGGTCTCAGCTAGCGACGCCACAACGCCCCCATTAAGCCTTGATTGGGGTCTATCGGTGTGATTTCTCTTCCTGTCTGGTGCTTGGCAACATTTTTGCTTTCACATTAGACGCGGGTGTAGATGATTGCTGATAACACGATGGGAGGACAACGGTGAGCGCATTAACCCTCGCTGGCACTGTCGCAGTCCTGTCCATATTACCATCAATAGCGATAACTGCTGTTAACCCTTTCACTGACAAGCAATTTACAGACATTACCACGAGGAATGGTTTTAGTGTAATTGGTTATACTTCTTTGGTTGTGTGTTTTTTTATTGTCTAATACTCTGACGACAGGTTTTAGGAGACATTTCACCTTGGTTGCTGGTAGGCAGTCCTCTGTGTACCAATCAGCAGCTGGCCCTGATGCTCATTTTTAGAAACTGTTGCTGCATTGCCATGAATTTTTAATGGCTGAGGCCATTGTAACAAGCTGTGTGTGTGTGTGTGTGCGCGTGTGTGTGTGAGCGCATTTACTGTGTACAGTATATCTGTTCATGGGGTTTGTACGTAACATATCTTGAGCTCCAGTTTGTGGACTGGAGCCAGGTAAGAAGCAGTTGTTTGCGGCTGACTGATTTTGTACGTGTGTGCGTGTGTGTGTGTGTACGTCTGTTCCAATTTGTGTTCCTACATTGTCTTGTTTGCTAACAGCGATATGGACACTAATATGATGCAACAGCTTTTCTCAGACTCACCCCCTGGATCATTTTGAATAAGACCTGTGGGGCTCACATTCCCAGAGGTCTCTCCATTAATGCTTCCATGACTCCTGTGCATCTACGCAAAAATGAATATGATGCTTTAAAAAGATTGTCCAAAATGGAACAAAAATAAGATTATAAACCCAGTGTCAGTTCACATTTGTGTTTTTTGTTGTGAAAAATATCCTCTACCGTTGCCTTGTTATACGTAGTATTATAAAAGTCATAGGACTATTTCAGGCTAAAAGAACTCATGTGCTCCATCATCTCAACCTTAAATAGCATGGCAAAAAATATGTATTGCATCTTTAATTAATCCAGATTATAAAGTGTTAGCCAGTTCATAGTGTGATCTCTTAATCCTCATCTATTTTAGTGATATGACTGCAGGGGGCAAATAGATTAGTTAAACTTCAAGGCAGTAGTATTTCTGAACTGTGTGGTCTCCTTTTGAAATACAGTTTGACTTGAGAAGTGGAATCCGGATTAAGATATCAGGTCACATGATTGTTTTCCCCCCACATATGATGTGCCCAAACAGCACCACTACTTAGAGATATTACATGTTTTACTTCAAAGGTGAATAGTTAAATACGAAGAGCAGAATGTCCTGAATATAAGCGTATTATCTCTGTCATGCAACTCTGCAAAGAATGCTGAAAAATGTACATAAAATGACATTTGTTAGTAAGCTCCATACAATTGCTTCTGTATCCTGTTTTGGAGATAATAGTTGCTTTAACTCATGTATATTTCAGTTGAATGACACAATCAATTTGTATAACTAATAGTCTTTTAAAATTAAATAGAAACATCTAAATATTGTTGTTCTGTTCCCGGAAAGCTACTGTATAGGTCAATTCTTCTTTTCATGGCACCAGAGGGATTTTGTGAAACATGATAAATTTGCCCCAAATTGAACTTTGACTTCAAGTTTTAAATAATGATACAAAACTGGGGGTGTTCAGTTAGAGAGAAGTGAGCTGACCAGACCTCGGAATCCTTCTCATCTCTGTTAGAGGCCCGCTCAAGGCAACATTAGCAGAGTCGAGTTGTTGGTCGGCATGTTGCATTGTGGGTAATAAAGGCTCCATGTATTGAATAGGAAGACAATTGTGTGGATTAAACAAAGACAATATATCTGATTCTCTTTTATCATGTTTTATAATCGTCCATTGTAAGCCCAACAGACGCTCTCGTTCAGTGGTTTTTGTTTGGAATATGTCATGTCGCATTACATTTGTTGTATTTACTGTATGTTCATCAATTTAAAGTGCATCTATGTAGGAGTAGGGCTGCTCGATTATGGCAAAAATCATAATCTCGATTATTTGGGTCAATAATTGAAATTGCGATTATTAATTGCGATTAGCCTATTCATTGACTTTGAAAACATCCATTTATTGGAGAAAAAAATGTCAACAGTAAGTTTTTAACAGAACTTTAAGTATAATTCAACTGAAAAACCAAAAAACCATAAATAAAAGTAATAATAATAATTAAAAAATAAAAGTTTTATCTCGATTACGTTGTTTTCGTAATCGTTGCTAGCCATAATCGTAATTGCGATTAAAATACGTTTAATTGAGCAGCCCTATGTAGGAGCAAATATTAGGTAAACCTTACAGTATTCTTATTTCGAATACAACAAACTGCTACATTATACATTTTTATGAAGTCCCCTTTTGTAGACATTAGTATTGATAATGTATGAGAAGAGAGGGGGAGACTGATAGATGCGGCGGATGAATATGTACACACTCAGACTACACACTCAGGTGAACACATCATCTTTTCAGAGGACAGAACCTGTGAGGTGCCAACACATAGGAGTCCCGCAGTTACTTGTCATGTGTGCCCACAGCTCACATGATGGGGTGGAGTTAAATGTTTGCTGAATATCAGCCGTCACGGTCGGACTACCTTGCAGGCATTCTGGAAGAGCGATGGAAAGAGCGGGAGGTGGAAATAAGAAGAGAGAGAGATCTGAAAGAGAGGAGATGGAGATAAACATGACTGAGATTGTAAGAGCGAGAGAGGCGGAGGGGCGACAGAGGGGATTAGTGGCAGAGCCAGGCAGACGCGCTTTCTTTTTCTTGCACTCTCTCTTTATTTCTCCCCTATGCACACTATAGGCACTTTGCCTGACATACAGTGAAAAAACAGAAAACATCCTGTCCCGTGTGCCCTCCATGTTGCATGACACATGTCTATAAACACACACAACACACACTCACAAGCAGGGACAACCCTCTCCTCTTATGTAACTGCCTTTGTGGCACTATGCACTCAGTGTAGACCCCTCCCACTGAAGGCCTGTATATAGTGTGTGATGAGATGATGTCTGTTTCTTCCCCATACTCTCTCTCCTATATCAACCTGTCTGTTATAATCCGCGACACTACAGAAATAACACACAAATATACACTGTGCTGCGTATGCGTGTCACACATTTTTACATTGCACAGATGGACCAGTGAGTCATCAAAGTGCTGTGGTTTAACGAAGTGCACGGTGTGTTTGTCTGTGTGAATGTATGTTCTTTTTATTAATCCTGTCATTCAGACAGAATGCCTTTCTTTCTGCAGCCCCAAATTACTAAATCCAATCTTATTCATCACCTCCTGCATTAATCCATCAGTCTCTCTGATCTCCACCCCTGGTCTGTCTCCCTGTCGTACTCCTATGCGACCATAAGAAACCAATAAAATCATTTCCACCATTAAAACATGCTAGTTCATATTTAAAGATGTGTATGTGCTGTATCTAAGGCAGATGACCTGTCTCTGATAATAATGTAGATAATCAAAGAATATTACTCCCTGTAGAAGGTCCTTAACACTTATGAAAATGTAGATATCGCCATGACCAATACTTCAGTTCATATTGAGCTACTTAAAAAACAAGAGGCCTGACTTCCATGAAATATAGGTGATTGTTTTATGGTTTCCTTAATCATTTCACCTCTAGTGGTACCGTTGGACCAACATTTCTTCTTGTACATGACTTAATATAAAAAAAACTAAAAATGAGGCCAGATCACATTTGCAGGACATTATTAGAGCCAGGATATATGCCAAATGAAAACATACAGAAGTTTGGCCAACAGATCCACGTTGCTCACAGTTCTGTCGGTACTACGTTGAGGGTTTGGGTTGGAGGACATGTTAAAAAGTTCAGTCTGCAGAGTCTTAAATGTTGTGCTGGGGGTGGACACATTTGCAAAATGTCCCATGTCTGCAAGGGGATAATGTTATTTACGTTATGAGAACCCTCACAGCTATTTAGGCGGGTTTAATTTGAACGTCATGTTTAAACGAAAAT
>NW_011342214.1:27703-45674 GCF_000735185.1 Notothenia coriiceps
ATCAATCTTTTTGGAAATTTTTCTTCACACTTTACAAATATATTTATTTCTGTCATTTTTTTCTTTCACTGACTGTGTGACTGTCAGGGAATCAGCATCTTGCTAGAGGACGGATCAGCAGGGAAGACGTTCACCAACGCAACCTCTGTCCTCTGGTTGAAGGACATCTTCCCTACTGATAATGCCGTGTGTGTGTGTGTGTGTGTGTGTGTCAGAGATCAGGGCAGAGAGAAAATGCAGATGCCTCACAAAATGCAACACAGCATTGCTTGTGTGTATATTGTAGTTCACAGCCTCCAGTCCATTGGTATGGGTTTATATTGGCCCTTATCTGTCTTGCATTTATCAAAGAGCAGAGGACAGCAGTCCGATTAATATTTGATATGCTGCATGACACTTTTGGCAAGACGCCCTTCCGGCGTGCTATTGGCAAAGTGACAACCATACAATGTACCATCGGTGTGCCTAATTAGTCCTAAAGCAGACACAACAGAATTCATGCCAGCAGGGAGTGCTGTATAGATAGCTCAATCCATCAGAAAGAAATCCATAGACACTGTTGCTGTATTTCTGCAATACATTTTGTAATTTCTTCCTTTTTTGTTAAGAACATTTTGTACATAAATCAGAGATCTGGTAAGTTTTTCCCTTGACTGAACTGTTTCCTCTTCTAGTTGAGTCAAGGTTCAATTGACCTTCTTAATTATACTAAATGGCAAACATCTAACTAATCCTTCCGTGAAAGATCCTTGAAAGACCAAGTTTATCCTGCTTGCTCCCTGGTACACGATTTCTATGCACCGATTTTTAGATTAAAAGTCTCTTGCAAACACACACTTCTTTTTGGGGTGTGAGTCGATGGAGTGTTACTGCACGGCTGCAGTATACTGACTCTTGCTGCGCTGGCAGCTTACAAGTGCCTGTCCTTGAAAGTAGGGCCTGGCTCTGCATTGGCTGGCACATTGAAACGCATTAGAGGCCAACGGTGGCTAATCTCCCGTGGTCCTACCTTTAGAAAAGATTTGTTTGATATCAGTGCCAGAGCGTGCGTGTGGATGCATGCTTGGGTCTGGGTAGAGGAAGGATGTAGAAACAAGAGAGCACATACACACATACACACTTTGCTTGCTTTGAGATAGTGTTGGGAATGAGGCTAGCTTCAGGAACTGCCTAATGGCTTTGTTGGTTTGTAAAACATGTTTAGCGTTATTGATATGGTAACATTAATTTTAATGCTGCTGTTTCTGACTACTTACAACAACTGCTTATCTATGGAACAGCACAGTAAAATACAGTACAGTACCTGGCCCTCTTTTAATTAAGATTAGATTAGTGTTTAATGAGAAAGCTCCTCAGTCCAGATGCATTTAATTGCCTTTTAGAGCTTGTATTAAAACAAAGACCCATGATCTCTCACTGTGAATGTGTTAAAGGTTAATTTGGCATTAAGTTACATTCTAATAAAACATTTTCCTTCCTACCACTTTGAGAAAGTAATACATAAAGCCATCTTAATGCATATGCTGGCTCCAATTCCACACATCCATTATTCATAGACAGGAGCAAGCCCAGTCACAGACTTTTAGTCCTGCAGTCGTTTGTGTCTTCCTCTCTCATCTTCATTTCCCTGTTCTCACTCTTCTCTCTCTGTATTTAGCCAAACCATGTTTCTCATTCAATCTTTCACCCCCTTTTCATTTTTAAATACTCACTTGGGTTTTGTCTTTCAAATTATTATACCTGTTTTCACTCCATGAGCCTTATGGTGTCTTGTCTCAGTCCATGTAAGGTCGTGTAAGGTAGACATTGATCGTAATTGGGGGGAAGATGATGTTCATATTTTATATATTAAGTACAATCTTTTCCTCCTTATCCGTCCTTTAAACTGCTTCTTCACTCTTCCCATCCACAATATCCAATAGCGAGCCGTTATCAGTGTAAAACCTTGTGTTTACATGGGGAAATTGATCAGATGTCAGGGATGATTTTTGCACCAGCTCCTCTCCTGGGCTCCACTGGCATTACATACCCTATTGTTTGGACCATCTGATAGTCTGTTTATAGATTGGAGTGCTGTGTTTTTATCGTGAGCATGTTCAATATGTGTAATCCAATGATAACAGTGGACTAAATGTGTGAGGTGAGAAAGAGGAAAGAGATATTGGTGCAAGGAACAAGCATCCCTTTAGAGATTTGGCTGTTCATGTTTCATTTATATCGTGTCTCTTGTTGGATAACACATTCGACGTTTATACACCAATGAAAAGCATTGCCGATCTAAAAATGAACTTAAAAGCCTTTTATTTTAAGCGTTTAGACTCTTACAGCTGTTACTTGTTTTGTCAAAGTGATACATGGAGTAATTGTTGCAGCTAAAGAGGTATTTGAAACCCTAATGCAGTAAACCAATATTGATAATTTGTCTGTATTGCATAATAAAGCCTTGTTTAATATAATATAAGTTAAGTTTCAACATCAGTGAAGACACAAGGGATATTTAGTGATGAGTCATTACTCTCCCTTACTTGGACTTCTCAATTCTTATTCTTGTCAGATAATGGATGACGAACATTGGAAAGCAGAGAAAGACAAAAACAGGGGAAAGGAGATCCGGTGGGATTTAATCTGAGGCCAGCAGGTGAAGGTGTGGCTCTAAAAGAGACGGATTGAACAGACTGAATCTCCTTTGAAACGTGATGGATGGTATCTGTTAAGGTTTCTAGCAAAGTACAAGTATTGTTGCCAACTTGTGAAGTTTTTTTCTCTACAGGAAAGTAACACACACAGATAGGATATTCCATTAGACAGGGTTGGACCGCTTTAGCCACGCCGTGCCAAACCAAGCTGCAGCATGCATTGTGGTCCAGCTGGGGGGGGGGGCACTGCTGAGCCCTGATGGTCTCAGAGTCAGAATTCCTGTATTTGTTCCGCAACAGGGAAATGTACATTATTAAAACAGCAGAAGTATAGTGCAGTGAACAGAATAGACTTACATATTAAAACATAAAAACAGGCTATTAATAATAAAAAACACAATAAGTAAACAAAAATAAATATCAAATAAGTACACCATGGAAATAATTAATTGTTCCCAAGACTTTGCTGCTGGTGGTGTAATGTCTTTACTTTTTGAATGTAATGCTACATGTTTGCAAAACTCACTGCATTGTGTTTCGGCCCATCTGTGGGAATTCTGTGTTGAACAAAACAATTTATTAAAATATTTAGAAAATAAATATTAAAGTACACCATTGTAAAAAGAGTAGCAGTGTGTGTATATATCATTTTTAAAGAGTGACCATTTAAAATTCAAGAGGTAGCTGGTCTCCTCCCCTTTGCTGTATCTTGGGACATTTAAAAAAAAGAATTCTATTATTATTTACATAATGTACTGATTTGTCTAGGCTAAGTATTGTGATACATTAGTATATATTCTTACTGACAAATGTGAGCAAAAATACCAAAATAGGACAAAGGTTGTGGTTCATAGCTGTTAAAGTCACTGGGCTGTGTAGCTGAGGCTTAAGTAAAGTTGTAAATCACTGAGGGCAGATTTGATGCAGACTGCATAGGGAGTTGAGAGCCTCCACTTCTACCACAGGTCAGGCTGTAATTGGCCAAGCGGGGCTCAGAGCGCTAGCGTGTTAGCAGCAGATGGAATCGGTGTCCTTGCACTCGTCCACAGGCCAGAACTCATGTTTAATACACACTCACCTTGTACCCAGCTTATTTTTAGGTGCACTTTTTAAGATATGGATGTATCAATGAATGAAACATACACATATCTGTGTGAATTGTATTCACCTCAATCCGAACAGGTGATTTACTTCAATTTGGCTTCACTAGAATCGTTTTCTGTAAAAAACAAACACACATAGCTACTATTAAATGCACACAATGGTGATTATTCTGCGGATCAGAACCGACCACACCAACACTACAGCCACCTTTTGAGCAGTAATTGCAGACATTGTTTAGCTCTCGCGCCTGTTGGAACATAATCCTTTAACTGGCTTTGCATCGCTATCACAACAGCATAACTTATGATTTCTATTAAGCCTCTGTCTGTCACACACTGGAAATGAGACTAGTAAACAACCCTTTCAACAACATGTCCGTCCAAGATATTTGGGTTTGTCAAACAACCTGAATAATTCTCTTCTCTATTCACTCTGTATCTCTCTCTCTCTCTTTGGGGAGTTAATGTGTTTTCCATCTCATCTTTCTGTCGCACTCTCTTTCTCTTCCATCCTCCTGTCCCGTTTTATTTCATCCCCACTACATTCTCTCTTTTGCTATGCATGCTTTTGCTGGAGGGTTTGGCCACAAGCTGTTCTGCTGACTCAACATTTTCTTTTCCCTCATGGTTTTTTACCTCTTTACTCCATCCTGCTTCTATCTCATCCCCGCTCGTCCTCTGCTCCCCCCCTCCCCTTCCTCTTTCCCGCCTTCGATCTGTACAGCCAGTGCATTTCCAAACCTATTTCCCTTTTTATTATGTTCCTCCTCCCTTCCTCTGTCTCATCTGTTTTCAAATATTCGCCTCGCAGTGGTCGTACAGTAGCTCATTGCTAAATTGCCCTGCTAAAAATAGATGATGCACTGGGTTATTAACGCCCTGCTATTGGGCAGCGCTGGCCAGGCTCCAGACACCAACAATTCACATTATCCCTGCAGCATGGGGGGGGTTACAATTGTGCATCACCAGTGTGCCTGCCTCACCTGCGCTGCCTCACGCTAATTCATAGACAATATTTCTTAATAGAGTTGTGATTGTGGTGTGCAGTAACTGGAAACATAGCTCTTGTTGTGTCATGATTGTGACTCATTGTGCTGTTCACAGGTCAGTGAGGAAGACTAAAACTGCCCTAGAGGATGGTGGCTAGTTTGTGTAATATTTCCTAATCACTTTGTTAAGAGCTATCTGTTTAATCTTCTTATCCTGCACTGTGCAGCGTCATTAGGATCACATGTGTGCCTGTTGATAATCTCACATTTTGTAGAATAACAGAAGCTTCCAGCGCAATACTTTTATTTATACAGCATCTTCTTTTTTGCTCCTAACCAGCCCTCTACTGTACCTGCACATTTGTTGGATGGATTTGGATTACTGCAACATTGAACTGTGCACCTCAGCAAATTGCCATTGTCAAGAATGGCATCTAGATGAAGACAGGAACAATAATAGATGTGTGTGTGTGTGTGTGTGTGTTGCAGTGCTTACCAAGGTGTGTGTGTGTGTGTGTGTGGAAGCCGAGGCAGCGACAAATACTCAGCGGCCCCATCGCAGTTTAATTGTTTGCCTGCGTAATAAATCAAACTTGTCAAGGGAGATTATTTATACAAGGACTGTGTTAAACAAAATGCACCAGTTTGCTCGACTTTAGGTTTTTCCTTGTTGTGTATCAGCGGTGCTTTGTGTGGTGTTTGCCTGAGTTCAGTATGATTGCATGACAATACCCATGGTTATTTTTTTCAAGAGAGTGAGTGTGAATCTCATGGCTCCCTCGCGCTCTTCTCTGTCATTGATGGATTTGGTGCTACCTGAATGCTCTGCCAGAGGGGGGGGGGAAGGGAATCAACACAAATAAGTCTTAGGGGTCCTTTGAGCTACAATGTGTAAATCACCAAAAGTCAGAGGTTGAAGACCCGCCTTCAATCAACCAGCTTTTTAATCTTGCAATGTGCACCAGCCCCTCGGTAGGATGCTAGTCATTGTTCCTGCTGTTGCTAAGCGACAGCTGAAAACCTGTTTAGTGGGTATTTTTTGCTCAAGTTGAGACGTTTTTCCAATTTTACTCCAAAAATGCCATGCCCTCTCTGTCCAGAGCATGTCTAATATTCCATATGAATCGAGAAACCATGTCACCATTGTAAGGAGTGGTGCACACAAGCTTTAATTTCTCCAGTGCTGTGAAGAGAGAACAAATAAAGAGCATTTCATCTGATGCATTTCCAAGCCTGTGTGTTTTGAACAAACATATGAAATGATTGGATGAAATGTTTTAACACAAAAATAAATTAACTGATCTATTAAAAGGCATGTACAAAATAATAATCTCTTTTACATCATGCACTCAAAAAGCTATTATTATATAAAAAAAGAGATGAGAATATGCTAAGTCATGGTAGAGCAACAAAAAGGCTCCATTATGAAGATAGAGTGAGTGCTTGGTAATAGCAGAGTGCAGGGATGCATCATGGCCTGAGGCGACGGAGGTGCAGCTCCCTCAGCAGCCTTTAAATGTGATATAAACAGCCGCAGGCAGGGGGGGGGGCGGTAGATGAGGTCAAGGTGGATTTGTAGGATATCAGGACTAATTGGGATCTGAATTATGTGTGGAATAGCAGCTGAGCAGAGTCATCAGTGGATGCGGTGGGGGTCTTTGCATTGTTGTTGTTTATCAAGGTTTACTGTATTGTTTCATCCTTTTCTTTTAAATATGAAAGCCTTTTTATTTTCCTCTCTTATCCTCCTGTATTTTTCTTTCTCTATTTTCCCTATGAATACTTTTTTTGCATTGCGTCATTCTGTTTCATGCCACCCAGTTGCATCGCCTCACTGTCTCTGGGTCCAGAGCAGCCTGGCCCGAGGCCCCGCCCCCTCCCCGGGAGGGTGATGTATGAGTGGCTAGCTTTGACGTCACTCCAGGCCAACGTCATAGCAACTCAGTGCTCCAAGGCTTGCTCTTTCTGGCTCTTTCTCTCAGTGCCTCTCCCTTATTCCTTCTCCTCTTCATCCTCCATTAACCACTTTTCTCTTATTTTTCTCTTCTCTCATTTACTGTTTTCTCTTCTCCACATTCATTTCCTTATCTTGGCCATCAGTTTTCATCGCTCTTGCCCATTTTAAAATATGCTTCTGTTATTTGTCCACCCTCCTTCTCTTTCCCATCCTTCTGAGGCTTTCTATTCTCATCTAACGCTGCATCCTCTCTATGTTTCTATTTATTCCTCTCACAGACATCCAAATATACAGAGGCACGACATGTTTGAAGTGAGCAGACAAGCAGCAAGCCAACCCTTCTCTCAAGTGAAATACAGGCTCATCCCTATTCAATTACACTTATCAGGATCAACTCTCTTCCTGGATAACGTGGTTTCATAAAACCTGCAGTCTGTTCCCCACTGTACCCAGCCAATTCTCTCTATGACAACTTTGCTTTGCCAGATACCCAGTGACTCACCTTTTTATTTGTCAGGAAAGTTGCCTGTGGCTTTGACAAAAATAAATATGCAAGTAGCAATATATAAAAGTGAATTATCAGTCAACTTTGACTTCCAGAACATCTCGGGGAAATTTCATCCGTCTTGACAAGACGTGAAGCTGACCCACTTTCTGCTTTCGCTCCCTGTCTTCCTCTCTCTGCCTGTCTTGTCTCGCTCTCATCGCTGCCTGCGGTCAGTCTGTCCACTTTTAGAGTTGGTGCAGAGTGGTGAGCGGCCGCAGAGCGAGATACAGGCCTCGCTTGGTTAAAATGGAATGAGAAATGCTCTTGTCAGCGATTGTGACACATCTTCTACTGAGCCTGTCCCATGTGGATGGAGTCGAGGCACTGCAGCGTGACTTTGGGTCATGTTTGTTAAAACACTGGAAACAATGTGACTTTGGCAACTGAGATGTCGAGGAACTTTCCCTGTGAAGTGATGCGTGTCATTTTAAGATTCAGGAAAGGTCGTGTACAGATTTTTGACCAGAAATGTGAAAGCTTTCTATTCTCATTTCCATCTTCGTGTTACTTTTCTCCTGACAAAAAACTGTTGCCTCTGAAAGAAATGAATAACTGCGTAGGAGGATTTTTCCTAGTGTATCAACATGTTGTCTCTGAGGAAATAGTGTGGGGAAAACGCATTAAATTAATAACACACACGCTAATGCACCTTCCATTTGCTTTAAAGAGTGGGATCATGTTCATTATAAACACTTTGAGTCTCTCCCTGTTTGTCTTTCTTTAATCCCCTGAAAGATTTTGAAATGTTATTATAGCATGTCAAAAGCCAATGACGTGAAAACAACCTACAGAAATTGAAATTATTTTCGCGCCCCGGTGTGAAATCGAGGCAAAGACACACTGCCAGAGGAAACATGTATTTTATAGGAAACCCATTTGGACACAGTCAACAGTGGCAAATAGCTTCTCAGTGTTGGAGGTTTACAAAAACAAATGTAAAAGCTTTCATGCACTGGGTAAAGATTGAATTACCACGATTTGTTGAGAGCAACAGAAAGGACATTCCAATAAATAAAAATCGGAGTGCTACTTTTAAGACAAAACGGTCGATTTTCACTGCATATTATACAGGTTTTATTATTCTCAAGCCTGTGTCCAATGATGAGCCTATAATTAATTTATCATTTTGTAATCATTTTGTTATCATGTAAAAACTTTTTAAAATCCTAAATGTTTAAATATTTTAACAACCAAACCATTTGTAAACATTGCCAATTTATTGTAAATGTTTTCTATATTAACTTATAGACACTCTGATTGACAACAGAGAAACATTTAGGTTAAGGTTAGATATATAGAAATTAAACACAAATTTAAAATACATGTAGGGTCTGCTAAAACCTAAGCATTGAATGTTTGATAAATATTTGTTTGAATTGCAGACCCAAAATGTACTGAGTTTAGTTTATGCACATATTAAAAAAAAAAAAATTGGTTGTAAACACACTTTATAACCAAATAACAATATTTTACAACATTTAGACATGGTAGACAAGTATAACTATCTCTTCATTCAGTACATGTAAACAGAGGAATGCAGAAATTGAGTCTACTACTACTAAGTACCTTTGGTGAAATTCTTCTTCTTCTTTCCAATTGGATTCTCGTTGTGGCCTGCTGCATTCTTATGCTAATCTTTGAGCCAACATCCACCAGAAAAACGAACAAAATGCAGTTTTTACTTTGTATTTTTTTCTGATTACAGCTGTGCCAACGTGTATGCTTCATGATAATGTACCGTGGGGTGGCTTCCTCTCCTCAGAAAGAAGGCAATGTGAGCAGTTTAAAAAGCACATCCTTAAATCCTCCCCTGTCTCCGTCTGTGGCACTGAACGGTTTGGTTGCCGGGCAACATTAGGAAGGAGTTTTCAATTAAGAAATTCTCGGCGAGTTGGAATTTACTGTCGCCGAGCCCTCACCATCCTCACTTGAACTGCATAGCGTCTTTGAGTTTTTAGAAAAGCGCTATATAAATGTCATGTATTATTATTATTATTATTATTATTATTATTATTATTATTATAGGCTCTGTGGCATGTATGAATGTTACAAGCAAAAAACCATCAGCTGGGTTAACAAAAACTAACATTTATGTTGTCCAAGTTTATTTAAATCTTTCTTTCATTTAGGTAACACTTTAATGTACAATCAGTAATGCAATTGACATTCAAGGTGGTACACTACCTCTTATGTTTTGGTGAATAGTAATGACGCAGGCTCTATTTTCTCTCATCACTTTTTCCCCTTCTGAGCACGGAAACAATTATCCAGAATGTATTATTATTATTATAATTAGGAAACATAATTACAGCTTTTAGGCTCATCATACATCACGATCCTCATTAAATGAGCTGATCTAAGAGCTTGTACTCTCTTACTTGCACATTTTTAACAAGTGTCCCAGTGACAGTTTAGCCGGCAGCAGTATCCTGCAGGATTGCAGCCATTTAGGTCAAGTGAGCTTTTTAGCTCATCTCTTATAGTCAGAGTACTTTTCATTTTTGTATTTCTTGCTGTGTATTAAACTCTTAACGCTGAATGCTGAGTGCACCTGTCACAGTCTGAACTTCTGAAATGACAGGTCAAGGGTTGACAAATTGACAGAGTTGTGATGTTTTTGAATGCACCTTATCTTGGTGTTAAAAAAACTAGTTTTGTGCTGGGATGAAATATGAGAAACCGGTGTCCTGTTTTTGGTAAGACAAGAAACAACAGCGTTTCTTGTTTCTTGCTGCTCCTCTCTCTTTTAAGCAGGAGGCATGTAATATTGAGTTAGCTTTCTAAGAATTTTCCATCATAATGTCATCTTTTATTTTTCTATTTTCTGATCCTGTTGTTAATGACTAACTATTCACAATGTTATTTCCAAGTGATCCCCTTGGAGTTAACTGTAGGTGTTTCTTGAACAAAAATAGGAAGCTGCAAGCTAAATGAAGAAAGCCTATTCTCTCGACAGTTGCCGTCTACCTCCTTATTCACACATCTGAAAATGGATCATACTTACTTTTGAGGAGAATCTATATCCTCCTGTTATTGGCTTCCATGATTCAACTCAATTTGGATTAAACCATACATGAAGAGATCTTTGAATAAAAGCCAAGCAGAGGGAGAGAGCACTTCTTACAGAAAAGTGACTGGTGAAGAAGTTTCACAATGTTTGGGGCTAAGCTAGATGTCATGTAGGGAACGACTCAGATCATCATTGACTTAGTGCATCCCTCCAGGTGTCATAGTTCAGGTTTGCTCCATCTCACTGAAGGATTAGTGTCTGAAATCCAGTGGAGCCTGTAGATTTCTCCTGGTCAGGACATCACTGGCTCAGAGCTGAAGTCCTTTAATTGCCTGTCCAGGAGGGCGAGGGCAAAGCTTAATCCACCTGAAGAGCTGAGGGGGCGCTTTCCATGCCGCACAAAAGCCACTGTGTCACGCTGATACCCTGCGGTCAGATATAGCTATACATTGAATAATAGCCAAAGAGTGAAGATATTATGCAAAAGAAGAAGAGAAGTAATAAAATATATAGAATGTTTGTTCATTTATAAACCCTTTATATTCTCTATTCATAAGAGAAAAAAGGCACAGAGAGAGTAAGGGGCTTTTAGCTGAGGAGAAATGAGGTGTTTTGTAATGCTGCATTGCTGTGGCTTTATTCATTGAGATGGTCACAGCACACCTTGGTAATGATCAAATGAATTAGAGCTTAATAAATGACAGTGGAGCCGGTGTAGTAGGTGCTGAAGACGCACTTTGCACTGTGGGAGAAGGACTTGATTATTGGTGTTGGAATAAGATTTCTAGGGATCAGCTTCTTCTGTTGTTTCTGTTGCTTCTACTGTCAGTACCAGTATGTGAGGCGGTTTTTCCTATTCAATGGCGAATCAAAGGAATGTCTCTTTTTTTTCAATCACTTTCTCTGCTTCTCTGTCCCACTGGTTTATAACTTTATTAGTAGAACTGCTTTTATATTATGTTGAGTGGTGTACTAGTTGTTTTAACCCAACAGTTTTCAAACCCAGAGCAATCCCTAGTTTTCTTCAAGGTTTATTTTTTGAAAATTGACGTCCAGCTTCATTATCTCTATTGTAATAATGCTGATTCCCCTTTGCACATGCGTTAGTGTTAGTGTCAGGATTTGATGTTTTATCCAGGTTATGATACACTTTTATAGATCTTGGTTGTATTGTTGAAGCTGTCTTATATCACGGTATTCTGTATTCATAAATTGGCGTGCAGTTCAAACTGTATTTGAGTTGGAAACCTCTGCAGGCAATAGTTGGTCATTATGCAGAAACACACAGCCTACCTAACCCTTACACACACACACACACACACACACACACACACACACACACACACACACACACACACACACACACACACACACACACACACACACACACACACACACACACACACACACACACACACACACACACACACACACACACACACACACACACACACACACACACACACACACACACCCACACACACACCGACACACACACACACCCACGACCACACACTAACTAATGATGAGCAATAGCGCCGGCGCCTCCAGGGTGTTACACTTCTATGTGACCCCTGTATGAAAAATCACCTCCCACCACCCTTAGCCCTGAATGAATGGATATAATCAGGACACTCACCCATTCAGTCTCCTCAGGAAAATATCCAGTTATTCTCTGTCAGTCCCTTCTCCCCTCATCTCTCTCTTTTTACCTAGCCTCTATCCCCCTACCCCAAACTGGATGTTTTTCTCTCTCCTCTGCATCTTTTATCAGATATCTCTCTTTAACTGTATGCTCTCCCTCCCTGCTATTATTTTCTCATCTGCTCACATAATATCCACCTCTTCTCTGCTGATATTTAAATATCTGAATTCTCCCCCACAATCCTGTGAAAGCTTTCTTCCTTCACTGCAGCAATTTCAATGTTTTTCGACAATTTCTTCCTCGCAAGCACTTTCTTTTGTCTACAATACTACTAAGTGAAATGATCTACCTGGATTAATAACTGTAGTCTTGGGTAACTCGCTCTTGAGTGCCTTTATTTGAGGAATATACCTCCGTGAAATAAAAAGCTTCTTGCAACAACAAAGTCATGTAGTGTATCGTTTAAAGGTGTTGAATATTTTTAAGAAAGGAATGTGATTCAGACGTATATGGGATACGAGAAAGGGTCCGGCCATCTTTTGTTGACTGTAGTAATGTCTGTGTATTTCCAATTTTCCTTCCAAGCAGGTTACCAAGTAACAGAAGTCATGACCTTTGTGTCAGGTGTAGTGAGGAACAAATGACCTTCAAATGCTGAGGCACTTGTTTTGAGCTGCTGCACATTCGAGAAACACCTCATACATATTCAGCGCCCACTTGGCTGCCTACACACACACCCAAAAACAAACCGTGTTAAAGTGAAACAAAGCTCTGCTGGTACTGTGTGTTCCTTGACAGAGATGCTTTCAGGTTTGGTCGTCCAGGGGTGGAGTGCTACTGTCAACACGAGAGTGGAGCAGCCGTCATCCAGCTACAGTTTCTCATCAATGAGGTACATAAATATGAGGGGAAAATGTTGGATTAAATAAAAAGTGAATTACTTGACTGGGGCATCTAAAGTCACTTGTAAGCCCTGCCCTCTCTCTCAAAGCCAATGACAGGTGAAATTAGCATTGATGGCTAATGATCCTCAATCAGGAGTAATTTAGTGTTTTAAAGTTTTGAGTATTATTAATTATTAAAAGTTGGCACCAAATGGCTAGTCAACCCTCTTCTTTAGTCTTGTTAACGTTTCTTTTGATGTGAACAGGAATTTTTGCTCAGTTTAAAACAGTGTTTAAAGGTGATTAAGTGCATTTTTTTTAAATTTTAAAACGTCTATTTACCTTTTGACAAACAAAATGAAAATAGATACCAAATAAAATAACTTGACTCTCACCAGGTAAAATATAACGAATCCATCTTATATAATCATACGTATTTATAGTGTGTGTTCTTTTGATTCGTCTGCTGTTTTTAATTGAATGCATTGTTCAATAATATTTTCTGTTACGAAATACCTGCCAAATAACATTCCCTTCCACAGCAATATCAGACATTTCAGTTCATTCTCACCAGAGAAACGTTCTCTTTTGAAAGATCTTGCATTGAAATTATGACTTCAGATGTTTGTGTTTGTCCTCTTTTATAATCACAGATGTGACTCAACCCACATCCAACTCTAAATATTGAAATATGCAGTCAAGTCAATATCTTATGTCAAGCATCAAACCTAGAGGCCACAGGGAAACTTCATAAGCATTTTGTAAAGTTTAAATTGGCAGGCTGGAAACATGCTATCAGTATTTAATACCTGCAGCACTTTCTGATTCAGATGGCAAGTTAGATTTACTGTGTGTGTGTGTGTGTGTGTGTGTGTGTGTGTGTGTGTGTGTGTGTGTGTGTGTGTGTGTGTGTGTGTGTGTGTGTGTGTGTGTGTGTGTGTGTGTGTGTGTGTGTGTGTGTGTGTGTGTGTGTGTGTGTGTGTGTGTGTGTGTGTGTGTCAGCGTCTGTGCGACTGTGACTCAGCAGTTTAAAACAGAGATGGAGACCATTTTAAGTGCTTCCTCCATGCCCACATAGACTTATATACATCTGATGAATCATCGTGGTGACCTGTTAGACAGCCGCCTGATTTAAATTCTGTTTCCAGGGAATGCAGTCAGACTCATGCATGTAATGCTCCAAGAGAGCATGTGGTATGCTTATTGTAGTCTCCACAATTATTACCTACATGTGTTTCAACAATGTTACCTATCCTGAAATTCAAAATGAAATCCCCTTTTATTTTCTGACAGGGAGCGCTGGTGAGTGCTCTGGCTGACGACAGTGTTCACCTGTGGAACCTGAGGCAGAAGAGACCTGCCATCCTCCACTCACTCAAGTTCAGCAAAGAGAGGTAAGAGGGGCGCACGAAACGGCAAATGACGAAAAAAAGACCTTCTGCTAAGTCGATGTGTCTTGCCACAACTCTCTTTTTCTACTCAATTAGGCCCTCACACTCGCTGTGGTGCAACATTTACTGTGTATTTCTGAGCAGGGGCCAGTGTCACAGTTTGCTGCCTGTGTGAACTGTTAATTTTTCGCCGACTGTCATGCTGTATGCAAACAGACGGCATTTTGTTTGGCAACTGTGTCTGTTCGCCTGAAAAAATGTGCGCAGGGCAAAGGAGGTGACGGAAAAGCTCTCCCCTCTCTCTCACTCTCTCTCTGTTGGTCTCTTACTTAACACACTTTATTTGGGTCACTCTCCTCTGAGGCTTACCCATCACTGGGGCACAGGTGTGAACATACCCAAACACCAGAAGGTTTACACCAGCAGGTTGTTACACACACACACACACCAACAAACAAAGACATGCACACACAACACACACACAATAGGGGCAAAAAAAAGCAATTCATTTCCACACGCACTCTGCGATGGTTTGATAAGCCTTATGACAGACACAGCTTACATTCATCAGAAAAAGCAAGTTACGTAATTTGAGTACAAAACTTTGGATAAATCTCACACCACTCCTTCCTGTTTATAATGTCATGTTACCATCTCAACTATCAAAAAAGTTTAACGTGGTCACACAGTTGGCACCATTTTCAAAATTCTCCTTGGTTCGACATCCAGGACATTTAATATCCAAGAGCTGTTATTTGGCTGACGAGCAATTAATTTTCCACTTGCAAATAAGTTCTGAGATACGAGACGAGTAAAGTGCAGAATCACCTCACCTTAAGGAGGTTGCTGTCCCCTGTCCCCTCCACTCACAGATGCAGCATGTACCCATCAGAGCCAATCATATAATTGGCTAGTGATGTGTCACAGTGAAAAGTGGTGAAATGGTTAAACGTCAAAGCCGATAATCTGTGACGGCGCTGATGTGATGGACAGGCGGCCGGCAGCAGCTTTAAGGGCGGGTTGTGTTCTTGCGGAGGCGCTTGACCGCCTCTGACATTTAGTAAGCACCGTCGTCCAACGCAACGACCTCGAGCCACGGCGTCGGAAAGGAGCAGAGACACTGCATCGCAAGAGACGTCAGGATGGGGAGGAGAAGCTGCAAAGTCAAATGAGACATTTGGAAGAGGAAAAAGAGAAAGTTCAACTAAAGCAGTGGGAAGAAGTAGATGTAGAGTAATGGTAGCAACACACGCAGGACCTCCCGCATCCCACTCCTTGTCCTCATGCCATTGACATTTCAAGAAGAAAAATGCTGGCTTTCAATATGCATCCATGCATAATGTGCGTGATATGGATAAGAGCACAAAATGCAAATGCATTCCTTTTAGCCTTATGAGCAAGACAGTCTAACTAGCTGATGAGTGAATTACACATCAGGCCGCTTCTCTGCACCTTTGACTTAGTTTACTTTCTTCTATCAGTTTTCTTTTTTCAGTGCAACACACCAGTTATATTTCAAATTGTTGCGTCATTTGACACTTACTCTAGCTGCACACCGGGTGTGTCATATAGACAGAAGAAGCTGTCAAAGTACAGCAGCAGGGATTTGCTGATCCAGGATGTGTATCTGATAAAACTGCTGCATGGATGTAATCGCACAGTTACGCTGGATAATATAAAATGTGCTATTGCAATCTGAGAAGCTATTAAGAAGGTATCTGGCTCTAAAGGCATTTATTATTATTTTTAAGGTTTGCCCACCGTTTGGATCAAAGCTTTTTATGGTAGGTGTCAAAAGAAATGGCATCCGGTTGGATTTCCAAATGGTTATAAGAATATGACTGTTTGAAATGACATCAGATGGTAGAAATGGCGACGAGGTGAAGTCCAGAAACTGTAATTGGTTTATTAGGCAGACTTGTTTCAGATTGAATTGTCACCCACTGCCACTCAATCCCATGTCCCACTTTGACCCTTTGTTTTTTTTACCCTTGTTGACTGTTTGTTCAAAGCTTGACTTTAGCTTGTCAGGGTGTAGTGGACAGGGGAGCCATTTTCTGGTCAACAAAAGGACAGTCATCCAACCAGAAATGCCATGACAGCCTCCTAACAAGGTGCGAAACAAGAAAGAAAAGTATAACTTGTTATTTTGCAGAGAGAGATGGTCTCCTTTAGCATGAGAGTAATATCCATTTTAACACTCTCCGCTCAGCAGGAAGGAATTTATTTTAAAAATGTTGTAGTAGTCAGTGTATGGATACATGTTGTTGGGAGGCATTCACTTTAGCAACAACATTGTTTTTCATGCCTGCTAGGATAAACAGTTTAACCGTGAGAACAGTATGGCTCAAGTCAATTAAGGCTAACAAGGATAAAATGATTATATGTGGTTCACTGCTGATCTAAATATCTAAAGGCAGTGAGTTTCCTTCCCACTAAATCCTTATTTCACACGTTTATTTTCTACCATATCAGCCTTTAAAATCTCTAAACTTCCCATCACCTGAGGAAACAATTCCAAAACTCCAATCCTTTTTCTTCCACCTTCCTTCCTTCTTCTCACCCTTCGTTCCCCTGATCAGAATTTGGGTTGATGGGGAAAGCAGTGTTGCAGAAAGCCCTCCGGCGTCAGCATCTATTCACATCATATCACAGGCACTAGAAGAGAGGAGAGAAGGGAGGAGAGGAGGAGTTGAGACAGACTGGGCCTCAGCCAAAGAGCAGTGAGTCAGTCTGTGGGCTGGAGTGTGGGGATGGAGGGAGCGCAAACAAAATCCTGCCGAGTCATTCTGGCGTTGGATGCTCTCGTCACCTCGTGGCCTTGCAGGAATGCACTGCAGATGTGGAAGCTATTCTAATGCAGGATGATATTATGGGAGATAATAAGAGAAGGGAACCAGGGTCACCACACACAGATAAATGAAAGCTGATTTATCGACATTCATAGTGCTTTGGTGGTGAATGTAGCGACTTTGAATTCCTTTTGAAGGTCACCTATTATGCAAAATCCACTTTTTCATGTCTTTTATATATAAACATGTGTCCCCTCTGTGTAAAGAGATTCTGCAAGTTTCAGGAAAAAACTGTCCTGATCCATTTCTATAAAAACCCGTCTGAAAATGAGATTTTGGCCACTTTATGATGTCATAACGTTTGGCTCGTTTAACCATTAGCCAATAACCAACCAAGGTAACACCCGCCCACCTTATCATCTGAATCTCCTCCTAGAGCACCATTGTGTTCTTTTTAGACCCCATTTACACGGGAGCGCAAACGGACCAAATTCGTTATCAAAAAAGTCTTCCGTTCACACGCATTCGGCTCATTTAACGTGTCCGTTCACACAAGACCACTGGAAACGCTGTAGTACATATGCCGGGCCTGTAAGTGGTGCTGTACTTCCGCACGAGACCTCTTGTAAGCGCTGGAGACGCTGTATTATGCCGGGCCTGTAAATGGCGCTGTACTTCTGCCACCGAAAGCAGCGGAGAAGAGCCCGGTCATGGTTGCCATAGTTGCCCTTCTGTTTATGCCACGCGGTAGATTTAGCAATATGTAGTTCATGTAATTCTCCATGTCCACTTGTTGCTGATGGTTGTGCTAGAGGGGCTGCAGTCACACATGTGGGATATGCTAGTAGTAAGGACTATTGCTAACTTCGGTATCGGGGCGGAGAGGGGTGGAGACGACGAGTCATTTATCGATGACAGTCATGACGATCACGATGACCTAGACGATGTCGTACATAAATCGTTTTAGACGCGAGCTGGTACGATGTCTTACAATCACGTTTTAGATGTCGGGAGATC
>NW_011342214.1:45722-46333 GCF_000735185.1 Notothenia coriiceps
TTTGCGGGGTCCGTTTCCGCGGTTCCGTTACGGCCTCGTGTGAACGAACGGGCTATACGCGAGAGACAAGTAGCGGATACAACCTGTTTCGTTCTCGTGTAAACACCGCCTTAACCAAATATCTTGCAGAGGGGCGTGGGGAGTGTCTCCTTATTTTCATCTAAAGTAACAGACACAGAATCAGCAACAGGGCTGAAACAGAGGGATTTATGGGATGCTGCATTGGGTGATCTGTTTGGTATTTCGAGCCAAACACTTCCGAGACATGTTTTTTATATATCTGAGACCTATAATAATGAAAATGAGCATAATAGGGAAACTTTAAATAATGTAGTTAATAGAGCCAATTAGAGCTGATCTATGTTGCTGCCGGGCAACACAAGTTCCTCTCCTTTTGTTGCCAGCACTATCTTCTCACTGTGCAAAGGTATATTAAGAAGCTGTGAAGGGGAATTAATTCAGCATTGTTTTAATTATGCGGCACTGGCTTGGATTGATTTTCACAGGTGCTGTGTGTGTGTGTGTGTGTGTGTGTGTGTGTGTGTGTGTGTGTGTGTGTGTGTGTGTGTGTGTGTGTGTGTGTGTGTGTGTGTGTGTGTGTGTGTGTGTGT
>NW_011342215.1:0-2643 GCF_000735185.1 Notothenia coriiceps
ATCTCAAAGCAGCATGAGCTGAATACGAAGGTTGTAAATGTTGTCCCAAAGTTTAATAAACAGTAAAGGATTGCAACATGTCAGATAAATAAATAAAGCTAACAGCAGCTACGTCAGGGTAGCATTTTATAAATCCCACCGTCAGTGGCGGCTCCAGAGTATTGTTGTTGGGTAATCTATGGTAGGGCTTACCCATACAGTGGTGGGGCTCAAGTCAGTATTTGCAATGTAATTACATACACCCCCTTGACAGTGAAACGCCACGCGTGAGGTTTAGATTATTTCCCTGTCTCAATCCAAATTGAAGTGTTGTTAAGATCGCGGAAAAGGTAGGACCCAAATGCAGACTACAAAAAGGCAAGAGGTCTATAAACAAAAGGTGAGCTTTATTTTCTATATCTAGCTATAGCTTTTCTATATATAGCTGTGTGGGATGGTACTGGAGCACGGTACCATGACTGGATATGGATAACATAGGTAGCACAAGGAATATAAAAAAAACTGACCGTGACTGACATGGAGGGAGACAGGAAAAACAATGAACCGACAAGGCACACAGGGGAAGACAAGACTAAATACAAAGAGGGGTAATCACAGGACAAGACACAGCTGGGTAAGGGAGGCAGAAACACCAGGGCAACAGGTGAACACAATGAGACAATCAGACACAGGAGGAAAAACACAGGAAGGAAAACAAGAGACAGGAGCCTCATCCCAATACCCCCCTCAACTCCTCTCTTCCCCTCCTCCGGGACTTGACCCGGAAATCGATCAAGACACGCCATTTTAAAGGACGTCCCAATAGCTGAAATGCACACGGAGGAGTCGAGTCAAGTGAGGGAGGAGGGGTGCAGGAGGAGACGAAAGGGAGGATACACAAGAGCAGACTACGCGGAAGTGTTTTCACTACTCGCGTATAAAAGCCCCGCCCCCACCTTCACAGCTGGTCCATTTCAACAGAGGAAAACCCACAACTGGAAGATGAGTGGAAAAGCGTCACATAAATGTATAAGTGCTCACTGCTCCGTGGGAATTATTATGTGCAATTAATTTCTTAAGGTTATACTAACAATTTAAGTCATGTTTAATGATTTTGAACCTCACTAAAACATAGCTATTAAGAAAGCTATTTCACAAATGGCTAGATCTTGATAAGTAACCATTTTTTTATTGTTTTGTGTTAAGATATTCAGGAGTTAATTTATTTAAAATCCACAGTCCTGAATGTGGATTTGTTGTGAATGTGGGGATCTACAGGACGCACATTTTCAGAGTAAAGGCTTTCATATTATTATAATTTTATTGAAATGTACATTTTACACCACAACGGAACACAAAAGCAGGACCAACCATCATACATTGAATTCCTTGACTAACAAGAGAAAGATTCATTCATTTAAATAAACATTTAACAACAAATGGGCCGGTTCTAAAGGGTTATTCAGTTAAGCCCAATGAGAGGGGATACAGCTGTGCACATGTCATCATTAACAGACGTCGTTTAGGAGTGACGTTTGAGTGAACGAGGACATCCCAATTAATACCTGAGGACTCCTCTGTCCTCGTGTCTCCTCCTTGTTTCTCTCGCTCGCTTGATGACCCAGGTCTGCTCCTCGCACCGGTCTATCCACAGGTGTTCCTCTTCAAGCTCACTTTAAAAAGTTCATGTTGACTGCTCAAACCTGTTCTCTATAACATGACTGTCTGATACAACACTGTGCATTCCACAGATTTCCTGTTGTCCAATGAATTCACACCTTTCTTCATTTATACCTGAGGCTACCAGTGTCATGATGGCAAAAATATTTGGGGGGGGGTTTATCTATGACTGGGCAATATGATTATTTTGTACCTCAAATATTGCCATAAAACAGTTCTACTAATTAAATTGCTACATTATCCACCATAAAAAACATCCAGAGATAATAATCCGCCTCCACAGCCATTGTGGTCAGCAGATGTTTTTAATGAACTTTCTTAGACTTCTCCTAAGGCATGATTGAGCCTGTAACAACTGTAATGGACATCTCCCATCCCTAATGTTAGCTTTGTCTCAATGTTCTTCTTCAACTTTTAAGTTTGTTCTGGGAAGTTTTTTGAAGTTCGCAATCGCAAAAAAGCTTCCGTCCACACGCAATGTTCACCGGATAGTGTCTGTCCACACGAGACAGCTCCGTTTAGCTCCAACCGCTGGAGAAGCTGCAGTACATATGTAGGAGCCTGTACGTGGCGCTGTAACTTCCTCCACAAAAGCAGCGAAGACGAAAACGGTCGTTTGTGTTACTGTTTAGTGTCATATAGACCGTTCGGCCACACGAGGACGACCGAATATGACGGTAAACAACTGCGGAAACAATAACGGGTCCCAAGGTGGATAGAACGGCATATGCAACGCTCTGGGGGGTCCAACGACTCCGTGTGTGCGCCCTATACAGGGCCGTGGGAAGTAGGGGTGCTGAGGGTGCTGCAGCACCCCCTGGTGGAGGACAGGGGGATCTGCACTTCCACAATACAAAAAAAACGAATTTTCAGCCTTGATGTAAAAACATTCATAATTAAGTAAAGATAACACCCTTTTCACCCCGGTTACATTTTCCATTTGCCCTGTACGATGGGCGCTGTAAGTGATGAAAGTGGGGGATG
>NW_011342216.1:0-2721 GCF_000735185.1 Notothenia coriiceps
AAATTGGATAAAACATGGGCTTTTTGTTGTTGTTCAGGAGTTGATCCCGCCTCTGCCCCGCCTCGACGTAAGCGTGAGGTATGTGGTGCTTTTGCTCCAGCCAGACAATTTTTTGGTGCTTGAAACGAACCGGATTCCGGAGCTAAGAGGCTGCTCCGCTGCGGTGTGAACAGGAAAACTCGGTGCTTTTCAAGCTCCAGCTCCGAAACCGGCCCTGAAACACTGTTGGTGTGAATGAGGTATCAGGGGAAGCAAGACCCCCCCACCAGCATGTGCTCAAAGTGTGTGTGTATGTAGAAGTATCTGTATTTGACTGCAGAGAAGAACTTTGAATTGTTCACATTTCCAACTACCGTAAAAAGGAATGCTATTTTGACTTGACTAAATGTTTTAAACATGATTTTAGCCGTTTTTGTTCCTCTTTGAGATGAAAGTATCTCTACATAGAATTACATGGAAACTTTTTAAGATTTAGGAATACAATTTTGTGTTTTGCATTTCAAGTCAAGGGAAAACACATTTACTTTACCTTGCTGAGCCACACTTTCTCCATTAAATGAGTCCATGTTGAGCACCTTTCACCCAAAAATGCTCTCAAATCATAAATAAGCTCTCTAATTTCACAACAAGATCTGATGTCTGCCACACTCTAAATAATGACTGACCCAGAAATGATTGTAGTTTTATAAATTGAGAAAAACAAAAATATCAGATGTCTGCAAAACTTTCTATGGAGGTCTTGTGTTCTTTTACCAGTAACTGGAATAGAATATGTATCCTGATATTGAAGACCAAGCCGGTGACAAGTGTGGGGGAAACTTCTGAAGCAATCGGAGTCAGGACTCAAAGAGAGACACGATGGAGAGCTGGAGCTTTGATGGCAAACACTGACGTTTTATTTGGAGCTTCGGCCGGAGAATTCACAAGACATGTCACGGGCCACGGTTTGACCACACGGATGAGATGCCATAATAATTTCTTTAGAACTCTACCCCAGACCCGTGTATTTAGCTAGTTCAGAGAGAATAGTGAACAATGTGCATAACAAGGTAGAAGCATAACACCTCTATCAGCTGACGCCAACAGGCAGGAACAGGGAGACAAAACACTGAGAGCAAAGCAGCCCAGGCTACAGGTGCGTGTGCTCAGTCAGGACAGTATGAACTGATCAACTGGGTCAAAGTTATGGACCTTGGAAAATATTTCCCCAACAACGAGTGAGTTTACCGATTGACAGGAAGCCTAACTTGTTGCTCAAGTAGCTCAAAGCTAAAATGCAGATTATTCAGAAATAAAGAGTATGCTCGTGGCTGATGGTGTTTTACTGTGAGGGCGTTCACTGGAACCTGGTGACCTGATAGGGAAACAGGATTACAGGAGGTGTTTGGGTCTGACTGTGTGTGTGAGCTTAGAGCACAATGGGATTATAAAGTGCAGACTCTCCAGACGCTCACTACGGCTGATCTGGTTGGTTACTTATATAAAAAAAAAAAATGTGGATTTATGATTCCACAATGCATTTAATCACACACACACACTTACCCGTCTGTCTGAAGTCACCAGTCTGAATTCTTGCTGGAGTTTTGCACAGATGGATCTGTGCGTCTTCCTGAATGGATGAATGGTGCCCTGCAAATGAAAATAAAATAAGTATGAAATATTGAAACAAACTTTTTGTTGTGATTTGATAAAGCTATAGTGTGCAGACAAATAAAAGGTTGGCTAAAATAATTGTACGGTTGTCAGGAATACCATTTAAATGAGTTTGAGTACAATCAAGTTGGTTGAACTGTGAAAGGAAAGCAGAGGAGCTAAAGAGTGAGCTGCACTGCCACCATGTGGTGAGTCACTGTATAAAAGGAACTTTCTTTTTTCCACAAATGTTTTATGGAGCTTCCAAAGTCACTGAAATGTGGTTTTATATTTCTCACACAATCAGGGTTTAAAACAAACTTTAATGTCCACGACACAAATGTTTTGTGAATATACAATTTTACCAGCCACTCCATTTTGTTATTTTACATAGTTTATTGGATGGTAAATGGTGCTTATTTTGAAGCCTGTGCACAATATTAACATTTGTCAAGATGTGTTATTATCTTGAGTTAGAATCACTTTAAAACAGGAGGGTCAAACTCAAATACACAGTGGGCCAAAATGTAAAAATGGGTACTAGTGGAGGGCCGGACTGGTTCAATGTTTATTGCAGAACTTATTGAAATGAACTCATTGCACATATTAAACCTGGAACTAACAAAGCTTAAATGATTGCCTATAAAAACAACATTAAAAATTAAATAACCAGTTGCATTCATTTCTTATGGCTCTATCTGCAGCTTTTCCAGAGTCATTTCTTATGATTACATTTTTCCACAGGCCAACAACAGCTTCAACAAAACTATTTCCCTCAAAGAGAAACCAAACATGCCCTGTTGTCGTGAGAGAAAAAATGCAGAAGGAAACATCCATGAAACTCAGTGTGCTGCTCTGTGATGCTAGTTCAGATACTTGGCATCTCATCGTGGGTGCAAGGTCATCAATGTTTGGGCTCAGGCTCCGAGCTGAGGAGACCCTCAGGATGGAGTGAAGGTGTGCGTGCAATATACCGGCGGGCCAGATCTAATAGGAATTCGAAATTATCCTGCGGGCCGAAATTAAATCCACCAAGGGCCTGATTTGGCCCCCGGGCCTTGAGTTTGACACATGTGCTTTAATACAAAT
>NW_011342217.1:0-10472 GCF_000735185.1 Notothenia coriiceps
AGGGAGTTGGTGGGGGGGAGGAGTCAGACCCAGGCTGCGTTCACTAAAGGCCCTGACACACCAAGCAGTCACCAGAGAACTCGCCGACGCTGACGCCGACTGTTGCGTCGGCGTGTTCTCCTGCGTCTTGGCCATGTGTCGCAGTGGAACACACCGCAAAGACTTCAGCCGAGCACGTACGAACTGCGCATGCATGAGTGGCAATAACTCTCCTTACCAGCAGGCGGCGGTAGTGTGTATTCGTCATTCAAAAGAGGCAACAACCGGAAGACAGAGAAGAAGAACAGACTACGTGATATAAACAAACAACAAATAGAGTGTGCGTTCCATTTTCACTCTCGTCCATCGAAAACATGTTTCGTGCGGTACTGGAGCTATCAGCCATTGGAATGTTGCCTGTAGAAGACATTCTCAAGCAACCGTTTCGCTTCTCATGCACTGATTCGCTAGCTGAACAGCCAATCAGAGTGATGTTTTTGTCCGACTGCCTGTGGCCGACGCATGGCAGATTCAACATGTTGAATCGGCCGTGCATCGGCCATGAAAGGCCAAATAAGGCGTATCACGGCCGACGGTGCGGGACACACCACATTGAGTTTGGGCGACAGGGCACGCTTCGTCGTCCGACTCAGGAAAACGGCCGATTTTGCCAGAGAACTCGCCGATGCCGACGCCGACTGTTGCGTCGGCTTGTTCTCCTGCGTCTTGGCCATGTGTCGAACTGGAACAAACCGCAAAGACTTCAGCCGAGTACGTACGAACTGCGTAAGCGTGAGTGGCAATAACTCTCCTTACCAGCAGGCGGCGGTAGTGTGTATTCGTCTTTAAAAACAGGCAACAACCGGAAAACAGAAAAGAAGAACAGACTAGGTGATATAAACAAACAACAAATAGAGTGTGCGTTCCATTTTCACTCTCGTCCATCGAAAACATGTTTTGTGCGGTACTGGAGCTATCAGCCATTGGAGTGTTGCTTGTGGAAGACATTCTCAAGCAACCGTTTTGCTTCTCATGTACTGATTCGCTAGTTGAACAGCCAATCAGAGTGATTTCTTTGTCCGACTGCCTGTGGCCGACGGCCATGAAAGGCCAAATAAGGCATGTCACGGCCGACTGTGCGGGACACACCAAATTGAGTTTGGGCGACAGGGCACGCTTCGTCGTCCGACTAACGAAAACGGCCGATCTCGGCCTGGTGTGTCAGGGCCTTAACACTATCACTAGGGGAGCATTCCCCAACACACATGCTCACACAGAAATACACAGCATGCCATGCAAGCCATTTTGTCTATAAAAACTATGTATATATCCTGACCTAAGGCAATCACATGTTCAAAAGTTTTGTTGAGTCTCATGTTCTACAAACAACCACAAGGGCAAAGTAAAGTGACAACCAAATGACTGTGTTTATGAATCTTTTTTTTGTGTTCTCAGTAGGAATTAATGCATTTCATCTACACACCATAAAGCCTCTCCTCCCTTCCTCTTGTCATCGTTTAACAATTCACCCTTTGGTACGATTTACATGGTGAGTGTGAGAGCAAAGGGCAGATTAAGTATTTTGTTGCAAACTGTCATTGACGTGGACCCATATTTCAAGCAGCCTTCAAACCACACATCAAAATTGAAACCCACACATCATGGTACAAAGTTTTATAGATTCTGAAACTTGATGCAGTGTATATACGATAAAACGTAAGCCTCAATGCAAGGGTAACTTTGTTTGTGTGCATTTCACAGCAGTAAGGGGAACAAATTGGTGCTGCATACATGAAATAAACGACAATGGCGGCTTCAACTTAGAATCCAGACGGAGAATATTCAATCGTTGTTAAAGACACACACACGCCCACACACACTTAAACACACACACACATGCAGGCCTAGCCGTGCCTAAAGCAACACAAGTGGCTCCAACCTCAGCCTTCAAAAGTCGCTCCAGACTTCTGTTGTCATTCCATAAGTCATCCACCACAAATTAAATTTTCTGTGTCAGTGATTTATTCTGTGAAGAAAAAGTCATAAAAATAAAGATCTCAGTTTGAGTTCAAGGGCTTCTAGCCTCCTCTTAAGTTGTATTTTCGTATTCTGAGAAATCACAGAACAGTGTGTCACTAAAAATCCAGATTTTTTGTATTTTATCATGGTAAAGTTGTTAAAGTTTAACTTTTTTATATCCTGGGTCTTTGTCATAGACAGAACGTGTTTTTGTGCTGCATCACTTGTCATTTAGACTCATACAACAGGTGGATTTTACATTTCTACATTTTGTGTAACTGAGTTAGTAATTAAATGCCATATCTTCAAAGCCTACCATTTACTCAACTGTCCACACCTATTCATTAGCGGCAGAAAGAGTCTTTATATGACTGCTGTACTTGAATACGATGTGATGTCAAATAAAATAAGAGTAGAAATGCTTTTAACTGTTTGTCATGTGACAAGTTCAAAAGAAAGCGGGGCTCATCATTGACCATAGAAATAGAATGAGTTTGCCTGATACAACAGTAAACTGTGCTACCATCCTGCTACATTAATTGTACCCCTTATTACGGCATTACTTACTATAGAATCACTAATTTTACACAAAACATGTGAATATGTATTTAAAATAGATTTCAAAGTATTTGAAAAATAAAACAGACTCATGAAGTAAACTCAAAGGTGAGCTGAGGTGACCATGAAGTGAGAAGTGTTTCCACATATGTGTTTGGTTTGTGTCTCTCCATGTGTGTGTTTCAGACACCAATGTTGAAATCCGTCATTCGGTCACCCTCCAAAGATTCAGTGTGAGACAAACAGGCCGTCCTGCCAAGACACTGATGTAGACGACCGGGAAGCTTTTAAACGGCAACCAAACCACTTTTCACAACTTGTTCAAGGGAGCTAGGGGAATTCTCCAAAAGTAAAACTTGTCCACAGTAACATGAAAGTACCATTTAAGGTTTCCATCATCTTCTCTGATTATTCCATCAGAATGTACGAGGGCTGTGTTTAACAGACTGTTAAAATGACCCAAATGACTAATTGGCTAAATCTGAAAACCATCACAATTAATAGATATTCCTTGAGCAAAACAAAATTGCAAAATGATCTTGCTTTCATTTTAATATTTGTATTTATTTGTAAAAAAGAAAGCAATAAGTATACAATGTGTTGCTATAGTAACCTGCCTGAAAGATGATGATCACATGCTCACACAAGACTGACAGAGAAAAAGACAGTTTGTTCTTTTAATCACTTTATCCGACGACTGGCAAGGTGATTAGCTCCAAATCTGTCTGTGTCTCTGGCAGCCTGCGTGTCTGCTGCGCATAGTGGAGTACCAAATGTTAAGTAAACATCAGAGGTTAGCAATATCCTGATGTGACACCATGTCCACAGTCACGCATATAAACTTTTAAGGGTCGATAAAAAACGTTATATACCTTTAAATACATACTTTTTTCCTCTTTTCCACACTGAGTCTCCTTATTCACCCAATTACAGATCAAAAAATGATGATAAAAAAGGAAAAAAGTGATAATATTGCAGATTAAAATGCAGAAACGATTGTGTTGTGCATGTTATGTTCTGATATGTGATTATATAAATATTATTTGATACAACGATATTCTCAAAACTCAAATTAGCCAGGGTGTTTCTGTGTTTTTGTTGTGATGTTAGCCACTTCAATAACAAAATCATAAATACACACATGTACTTGTAGACATGCTTGCAATTAAACTAATTGTGGCTCAAATGGATTTAGTTTTGTCTGCCTTAACAATTGAGGTATTGATAAATAGGATCTGTGCTTAACTATAGTTGATTCCCAGTTATTACTTGTTCTTATTCAGAGGTTATTTCCAAACTTTAGGTGTAGCTCAGACACACACAGCAGTAATTTAATCTTAAGTCAATCATGGAGAACAGGAAGGATTTTTAATATTTAAGTGCAACCACAGGTCTGCATGAGGTATACTATAAGAACAGTGTGACATCCAAAGCTTTAAGGTGGAGTCGTGAGAAATGGTTAGGACTCTCGAGGTGGTTTTCTCAACACCCATCTGACTCATATTATTTAATATTTCCAGCTACTTGCACGCGACAATTTGCGGCTTACAGCTCCCTATCTAAGCCGACTTTTCATCGAGAGTGAGATAAAAGCGTTTGCGCAAGTGATCACTACAAATAGTGCACTAAATCCTGAGAGGGTATATTTATAATCTCAGTCAGCTCAGAATTTCATTAAAAGATGTATACATTTATAAATGTAGTGGTGTCAGTTTGTGCTGCTGTTATTAGACATGATTGCCACACTGTTTGTTGTCAAGGAGGAGACAATTATCTAATTTGTTTGGTTTGTTACTGGAATAGGGTTTTCCTGTTGTCCTCAAAACAATTATATAAGTAGTTTGTAATACACAGCTGGTTTTACAAGCAGACTAGCATGACTGAAGATTTTAAATCACAATCATTATTAAAACATTCACCAAAAAGGCTGCTTTATATCAGTTGTAGAAATGCCGGTGAAAAAAAAGCTAGTGATTTCCGTGCCAGGTCTAATAACCCAAAGGTAATAATGATGGTGGTTTGGCTTATCATTCAGTACTAAACATGCTCTCGCACTTCCAGACAGTGAGTGTGTTTATTTTATCCAGGTAATGTCTGTCTCCAATTAGTTATCTGTATATCTACCTGCATGTCTGTCTGTCTGTCTGTCTGTCTGTCTGTCTGTCTGTCTGTCTGTCTGTCTGTCTGTCTGTCTACCTGTATGTCTGTCTATCTGTCTATCTGTCTATCTGTCTGTCTGTCTGTCTGTCTGTCTGTCCGTCTGTCCGTCTGTCCGTCTGTCCGTCTGTCCGTCTGTCTGTCTGTCTATCTGTCTGCCGTGAATGTGCATCATTAACCTGCCTCATAATAAACCTTCCTCTTTACAGATAAAAATCCACCTACATGCAAAGTGGTTTATTCCTAGAAATGGATGTTGTTTATAAACTCTGATATGAAAATTGCGCTGTGTCTATTTATAGAGTTCTGGAAAGCTGATCAAACTTCCCCCCGGGACTTTCTCCGGGAAGCTGCGGCTCAAAGGATGCAAATGACAGCAAATGAGGCCTCGCATCAGAACGGAAGACACTCACACTTCCCCACACACAGAGGTATCAGCGGTATTGGAAGTATACGTTTCATGTTTCCAAATAGTAGAGGTCAAAGGCCTACAGGGGACATGTGAATGACAAAACCTCTGCAATTAATTAAAAATATTGAACTCACAACACTGGTAATTACAAAATTACAAACTTTATATTTCGATAAATAATGCTTGTGTTGATGGACGCCATTTTGAAATACAATGAAATTATCTTTTTCAAAGCCACACCCCCACATATGTCATATGTTTGAAAAGCCCAGGATGTCCTCTGTGAAATACAATTGGAATTAATGCAGTGGCATGTATAACCTCAAAGTAATGGACCAAAAACCAATATACACCACAGAGGACAAAATTGAATGGGTGTGTCTCTGGAGTATATACTATAATGTTTGTTAAATAAATTAAAGGTGACCTATCATGCAAAACGCACTTTTGTACGTCTTTTATACATTAATATGTGTCCCCGGTGTTCCAGGGAACTCACCAAGTGTCAGAAAACACAACCCTCTCTGTTTTCCTCCATACCCAAATCTCTAAAAAAGGGGCTGCAACGGATCTGATACAGACTGATCCAGATTTGAACACTTCTATGACGCCACAGAAGTGGCGCTACGGCTATTGGGCCAACTCCACCAATCAGGAGGAGACAGCCAGGGACATTGCCGTTTGAAAGCGCTGGAGACGCTGTAGTGCATATGCCAAGCCTGTACATGGTGCTGTTCTCACAGAATCAGCCCATGCAAAGACAGTGTTAAATTGAGCGAAATGAGGAATGGCTAAAATGCATGATCTGTTTTGTATTTTGAAAAATAAAAACTATAAATATGCCTTATATAGGTATGGTCCTACACTATATTATTCAAATATAGCATGATAGGTCCACTTTAAAGGAACTTGTGCAAGGACACACATTTCATTAAACTATAAGAAGCATACTTTTGTATACATGTCAAGTGTAGCTTGCTGCTGCTGCCTATGAACTTCCTTGAGTGTAAATGTTTTTTCCAAAGTTATTAAACGGTGTCCGGAAACTTGGTTTGATCAGGAGCCATGAAGTACAATACTTAGTTATAAATGCAGACAGCTGAGTTCAAATCAGTAAATGGTGAGGCAAATCTTTTTTTTTTTATATTTTACAGTTCGCTTCTGACTTTGTCTCTCCCTTTATTTTAAGAGATGGTTAACATTTTACAACGTCAACAAAACTGCCATTTGAATTACTCAAGTCATGGGTCCTATTAGATTTATTGGCATGAGCACAAACTGGAACTCAAACTATGAACTCTTAATATGATGTAGCTATTACATTAAACATGCCTCATGCTGAAGATGAAAGACAAGTGAAATAATAGATACCAGTACCACAAAACAATTGTTAAGGTTAGGACTGGGTGAAAGCAATACAATCTAAGTTTAGGTTTAGCAACAAAACTGTTTATTTTATGTTAGGGAAATCCATTAGTCATGGTTAAATAACTTTTGCCTAAAAACCAAAACGTCTTTCATTAAAATAGTTCCTGGAAAGGCTACATATTAAACCAAGTAGTCAGCAGAGTTTGAGGCAGATGTAAACACCCATCCATCAGCAAAACCACAACACCATTACTTTCCATCCAACTGTTTCCATGTCAAACAAACGGCTGATTGTGTTAAAGAAACATCATCTTTTCATGGGGAGGAGAAATGCCTCTCGGCTTTCATGCAGGTACCACATTCTTGCTTTCTAAGATATCATGTCAGTGGACCACGTTCATCTATATTGATACACAATGTGTTATATGAGAGCCTGGACTAACATAATGTTGGTCAAAAACCTGAGTCAATATGCTGTCAAAGGGACATTTTAGACATCTGCGGTTGCACAAAGTTGTTACCTGTGTATCTTAGCTGAATCCAAACCCAAAGATCAGTTTTTTTTCTTCTGAATTTGCTGAACTTGCAAAACATCCATCATCATATTCTTACAAGATTTTCGTATATGTAGCCACACTCAAAATTGAGAAGAACAATGAGAAAACCTGAATGCATATCTGGCGGTTTCTTTGTTTCCCGTCTCATTGAATCGAGGTCAGTTGTAAGGAAAATATGACATTTTGGCACAAAAATATGACATGTGTTTTGTTCCAATTGCATTTTAGCATTTGATTTATCTCATTATTTTGCTCGGACTTGATTTAGAAAAAAGAAAGAGAAGATTTGAATAGAAACAACGTCCGATGGTTGCAAAAGTAACAACACACAAACAGTGAAATGTAATCAATACTATGCAGCAGTGGACAATATACATAAACTGTAGCTCTGCCTTGCTCAAGGGCACCTTAGGAGATGAACTGGTAACTCTCAAAGTACCAGTCCAAACTGATGAGTCTACTGTTCCCCTGCCAAGTCCCTATACTGAGCTAGTGCCACCACCCAATCTGCTTTCTGGTAGTTTATGAAGAGCACTCTCTCCAAACAGCTGCATTGTGGTGGGTGGTATGAAGTTGTCAAGCAAATTAGTTTTTAAAGAGACTATTTTCAAATTCCAACCCTGATCATGACATTTTTCTTTTCATGAAATATTGTGGGAAATCGTGGAATGTGTGTGTGCCAAAGATTATCTCGTCAACTGTCTTCTCAGATTTATACGGTTGATTAACATTGCACAAAACATGTGAAGCTATCCACCACAAGCACGTACTGTGCCCATGACCACCTTTGCTTTGCTTTGCACATAATCCACATCAGGGTAGACTGATGTTATACCCACTGGAGCTCTCTGAGTAACGTTTAGCTGTTTCTCATTGACGTAAATAGTTCATTAGGACATGTGTTTTCATTTTGAAAGGCAAAACCAGCTGTTTTTTTTGTCAAAATGTCAGAGAACCTCTTTATCGTGAAATAGACTGCCAGGAGGAACTTAGCTGCACCTGCCGAAGGTCTGGGAATGCCCATACTGGCCTTTAAAGGAAGTTTGTTAACAGTACAAAAATGTATGTGGCTGTTTAATGGGCTATGGTTAAGATTAGTATTTTGAATTTATATCTGAATGAATATCTGATTTGATGTTCCACCTATAGCAAGCATGCTGAGACACTCAAATCACTTCACACACAGGCCAGATATGATGTTGTTTCGCCAGTGCTGGTGACAACTAATGTTCCGTGACTTTCTTTTGGAGTATGGCTCTTTTATTTGTTTTCCAGGCAATCACATTGAGTGAAATGGGAAAATCATCCTGTGGGTGGGGTGCTTCATGGGAAAAGAGAAAGAGGAGAGTAGTAAGATGGAAGGTGGGAAGAGAATGTGTTGTCCTGACCACACTAAGAGAGTCTATCACCAACTGGTAGTAAATTAGCAGAATTAGAGTTTGGTGCGTGAGGTCCTATTGGTTTTTACTTTGAATCAATACATGTTGGGTTATCAACAATATATGTTTGGAATGTGGTACATTTAGATACTTGGAAGTAAAAAGCATCGCAAAATTGACCATGTACTTGTCAATTGCCAATTTCCTTTTAAAAATGTTAAATATTACATATTGTAATTAAATTTCTCATTTGAGGGTTTTTTAGAGTCAGCACTACTGATTACCAAGACCACCACCATTGTTCATGGTCAACTGCTCAGGAAGTCTTCCGGGCGCACGGAAGATTGAGCACTGAGGCAAACATTATTAAAACATTCCTGATGAGGATTATTCAATTATGGTGAAAACCATCTGACTCACTTCCTCAGAAAAGTGAAAGCCGAAAAACAAAAGTGATGCTAGTAGCGTGCTTTTCCAGAGAAAGGCCTTTGTCTGAGCCTGATTTTCCCAGTAAATACCAGGAAACTAGTCAGTTCCACTTCCAGCTGTAACTGGGCCAACTGTGACTTTCACACTCTACAGTAAATGTGGTTCAAAGCAGAGGTTACGTAAACATTTTATATGCTGAAGTTGCTGTTGACTGATTTGTAACTAACACACATGTGGGCAGTACATTGGTACTTGAAAAGTTGTAAATGGGGTTTTAAGCAGCAGAGAAAAAAAGTCTGTTTTGTGGTGTGGTTACCATGATGCAGTCTACCCTCAGTCCAGGAGTGTGAATCACATTCTTAATTAGAGAACGCAATCGAAACCACATGTAAACAATTAGCCTGCAGGATAGCAGGGCTGTTCCTGTGTGTGTGTGTGTGTGTGTGTGTGTGTGTGTGTGTGTGTGTGTGTGTGTGTGTGTGTGTGTGTGTGTGTGTGTATGTGTGAGAATGTTAGTGTTTTTTTTCATTCTGAATGCTGCATTTCTCGAGACCTTAACTGAAAGAGTGTACCAGAGAAAATCCCCACACAGTTAAAGAATGGAGAAACCAGCTCGAGTAAGCTAGAATTTGAAAGTACTCAACTGGAAAAAATCTGCCCCTTCCTTACAGAGCCCCTCCTCCAACACACACAAACACGCACATGACCAATGAGGGCACGAGATAAGTTCTCATTCATAACACTCCGTTCGATGTCTCACTATGGGATGCGCCTCATCGCGGAGCAAACAGAAGCATCAATCTCATTACGCCAATCCTGATTGGCTGGTGATCTTGACGTCAGCGTCAGGGAATCCACCCCCTATAAGTAGCTTGCGCTACGCCGCATGCGTCATTCAAACACCTCTTCTCGCTTCAGAGCACATCTCTATATTGGTAGCCGGGCTAGCTCACACAGTCCACAGACGGAACCAAGCTATCCAAGCTAACTTCGGTCGACGGGCGCTCGCCGGCTACTTCTATATATACTTCTGCAAGAAGACTGTTAATACTAACACACCAGTTAGTATTGCAAATCGACCTCGCCGTTTTTCTTCGGAAATAAAGGTAAGGTTTTGATTTTTCAAGCTAGCAACACACGTGTTGCTAGTTTGTCTTCCCTCACTACCACGGTAGCGAAGACGTTTTTTCCTTTTCTCTCTCTCACACCAGAGGAGTAGAAGATAAAAAAGGTATTAACACACCAGTTAATATTCTTTGAGAATAAAATCTACACCGTCGCTTTTTCTCCGGATTAACGACCGGTTGTGATTCTCTTTTCTCAGCAACGCACCTGCTACGAGCGCGTCCTTCCCACGTCGCCATAATGGCGAACAAGATGGACACGTCTCTCCCTCACACCAGAGGAGCCAGGGAATCGGAGGCTCGGCTCTGCGGCTGCGGGTTGAAGATTTCGGACACAGACGCACACCAGGTCTGCTCGTCCTGCCTCGGGCTGCAACATGCCCAGGAGGCTATCGACAACCCCGGCTCATGCGGGCAATGTGCCCGTTTCACCGTGAAGAGCCTCCGCCGACGGTAAGCTCGCCAAGCTAGCTTGTCGGGTCAGGACTCC
>NW_011342218.1:0-928 GCF_000735185.1 Notothenia coriiceps
AGAGAGCTTGCTCATTCTACGGTAAAGGTTTATGCAGCAGGCATCTTGTCCTGTCATGAGGGATTTGACGGCAGGTCAGCCTTTTCCCATCCTCTGATGTTGCGGTTTTTACAGTGGGTCAGGAGGCTACGCCCAGTAGTGCGTGCCTCCGCCCCGCAGTGGGACCTGCCGCTGGTGCTCGAGGCTCTGATCACAGAACCATTTGAGCCTCTGGAGCTCTCCTCCCTGAAAGCACAATAGTGGAACACAGCATTGCTACTTGAATGAATGAATTTGCATTTTCTATGAAAAACATGCACAAAAAGGCAGTTATTTTCCATAAAATAAATGTTGGGGGGGTCGGCTTTTTTTATATCACAGTCTTGATATGTCAAAGATTAGCAACAACATTTATTTTTGGTGGATTATTAGTTTTTGCACAGAATCAGATTAAACAAAAAAACTCACACATTAGCCACTCGTGTCCCATCCACTCCCATTATAACCACATATTTTGATCTCTCCGCCATACCGGTATAAAATCATGCATTTTGTAATTTCAGGGTTTTATATTGGAGGAAAATAGTTCAATTTGTCCTTTTTATTCTATATCACCAGATGTGAAATGTTACCATTGAATTACATGCTTGTCATTTCTTGGTTTCTTTGCCTGTTGTATAATGGGGCCCTGACAGCCATTGGAATACATGTATGCAACTAATATGATGTAGGTGTGTTGGTATGGATGTGGAAGAGTGGTATCAGCTGAGAGATGTGTGTGTGTGTGTGTGTGTGTGTGTGTGTGTGTGTGTGTGTGTGTGTGTGTGTGTGTGTGTGTGTGTGTGTGTGTGTGTGTGTGTGTGCGTCTGGATGTACAGTGTGTGTGCACAGAGACAACAATATACAGTAGATTTGGTTTACAGCAAGTCGCAGTTTTCGCCTCATATCT
>NW_011342219.1:0-1779 GCF_000735185.1 Notothenia coriiceps
ACCCCCGTTTAAGCGTCCCTAAGCGTCCTCGCTCAGGCCTCGGGCTGCCTCGCTGGCCGTCCGAGGCCGTGGCGCATTTCCATTACAGTTTAGGACCTGGGGTAGCAACGCAGTGTAGGCGGGGCGATCGGCTTTTTGGCGGGCTTTTTGGGCGGATCGACGCTGGGCAAAACTGCAGTGGCGTCATCTTCAATGCGACACAACTCACAAAACACACACAACAATGGAGGATGTTGTAGCTCCTCCGTTTAAAAAAATGCTGTGTATAAAAATGCTGCAAGCTTGCTTCTAGGTATATATGCGACGCTAGGGATGATCTCGCGCGCGATCTTGTGACGATTCTCTCTGACCAATCAGCAGTCGAGAGTGTTGACGTCACTAGTTCAGCCCTGGCCCTGGCCTGATAGAACCACGATTTTATGGGGCCGGAAAAAGAGGGAAAAAGTACCCGCTAGCCGGTGCTAAGCTATATGGAAAGGCCACCAAAAACTGACCTGGCCGCTTGAGGACGATTAAGGATGCTTAAACGGGGCTACCCGCTGCAGTGGAAATGCGCCATTAGCCTCCTCACAAGCCCTGCAGCTTGTTAACCCCTACTCACTAGTCTCTGAAGTGCAACCTCAAACTGCTGTGAATCATCTAGAAACTTCTCCAAACAGCCCAATGCTCCCTTACCTTCCGTCAGCCGTCTCCAGTTCCTGCAGAGCAGTTTTCCTCACAGGCTGCTCCTCCTTCTGTTCATGCCTGGCTGCACCACTCACCCTTATTCATTTCCATCAATCACTCAGGTCCAACAGTGTCACTCCTGTTGCAACCTCCACTTTGCCATACCTCATCCGGATGATCCCAGACAGTTTGCTCCACGGTGACAGCGAATAGTTTAAGTACTACGCATAATTGGACCGCTTGAAGTTGGACACAGCTTGTCGCCTTGCTCTGGGCTCTGCACATATCTCCATTTCTTACACCAGAGCTATGTCAGATCTACAGCAGAGATATGGGCAGCCACACCTACATCTTTTTAACTCTGTTTATCCGGGTGATTCCAGAAGCTTCAGCGACCTTACAATCAGAGTGCCAGCTCTTCTTGGTATGCTAAAGTCTTTGGAAAAGGGAGAAGGGCCTTTAGCCCACTATGCCAGATTCACATGTGCAATAAAATCAGCCATTCCCTAAACCTAATTTACTTCTCTTACTGGAAGAGAAGAAGCACAATGTCAAGCTGGACAGAAACACGTGGTAATCGTAAAGTGTAAATAGAGGAAAGTGCTGAGGGCTATTGCTGAGGGAAGGGAAAATAAATAAACATTTATCATTGTAAAACTGTCAAAGGTTTTCAAATGTATTAATGAACTGAAGATGAGTCTTAACCTTATGTCTGAAGGCGTGTGTGAACCAGGCATGAAAATGGCAGTATTTCTTATCAATATATACTTTTCAAATACAGACTATGCAGCAGTTGTGTGTGCATTAACAATTATAATGAATATAGTTGTTCTGAAAAGTAATTCCATTTATTCCAAAACATTGACAGTTTAATAGGCAAATCACTGAGAATAAATGTCTCTTAATTACTCTATAAAAATAAGCAGGATCCATGTCCAGGGGGCAAGTGACTGAACAACATTCAGTCACTTGTAAAACTACAAATTGGTGTTTGAACATCTTGACATACAGTGGAGGAAATAAGTATTTGATCCCCTGCAGATTTTGTAAGTTTGCCCACTTACAAATAAATGAACAGTCTATAATTTCAATGGTAGGTTTATTTTAACAGTG
>NW_011342220.1:0-5752 GCF_000735185.1 Notothenia coriiceps
CCGTTTGCTGCCTGGTTTTCGCAGGTTAGGAAAACCGAATAAACTACATTTTAAATAAACTTAATGCAACGGTAATGTATTTTCTTTATAAATATAATGTTTGTATTGCAAATTACGTATACAGGATTCTGCTGGTTTTGTACGTATGAGACGAATAACTACACGCTGCATAAGGCAGACATTTATTTATCTATTAAAAAGAACAATCATAGCTTTTACACTTAAGTTACATTATAGACCTGTTTGTAATACACTCTAACAACTGCATATTAAGGCTATTCTAGGTGTCAAATATACAAAAATATCCATTTAGATATTCTTTAAGATTCGATCGGAATTTACAAGAAATAAAAACACAATTGTACGAGATTTTCTGTGAATTTTTATTATAAATTTGCACAAAAAACCCTCCAATTTTTTTTTAATGTCAAGGAACCACGTCGAATAATTTAGCCAAGTTTGATCAACCCTACCTTTTCCCAGATGCCATCCCAATTAATGCTTTTCTGTGAACATTACCACCCCTCAAACCAGCCCTCAGAATCAGAAAACCAGGCAGCAATTTTTCTGGCAGCACATGTGGAGACAAATACATATTTTCGGATGCTTTACCTGCTCTTCCGGGGGGTCCAGGGGGTCCTGAGAGTCCTTTGGGGCCCTGCAGAGCTAGACCTGGAGACCCTGAAGGGCCACTGTTGCCTGAGGGACCAGGGTTTCCGGGAAAACCAGCATCTCCCTTAGATCCGGGAAAACCAGGAGAGCCAGATGGACCAGGACCACCGGAGTCTCCCTTTGAGCCTGAGAGGGAAATAAAGTAAAGATAGTTATATATTTTATTCCCTTTTTATCACCACTTTGAAAAGCGCTTCGAAATCAAATGTATTAGTACTATTCTAATTATATTAGAGCTGCTGTCCACAAATTAAGAAGGTCATTAGTTGGTGGTGAAATATACATGGCTTTTGTCACCCATTTTGTTTTTTCAAAAGCCTAACACAGTGCTGGTGTGAGGACAGTGCTGACATTTTGTTGCAATATTGTGAATAAAAGGAAACAAGTTATTAATTTTGAGGTTTAGAGTGTGTTTGAGTTACTAAAAATATGACTTCTAAGTTGGGACAACATTTTTTATTACATTTGAAGTCCCAAAATATGATTATTTGTATTGTCTTTTCAGTGAAAACCATTGCACTGGATGCTCCTAAGGTGTGTGTCAGGGAGTGTGTGTGTGTGTGTGTCCATTATCATTCAGTGGGTTGTTACTCACCGGGCAATCCTGGAAGTCCGGAAGCGCCGGGTCCACCGTAACCTGGAAGACCTGGAGAAGACGGGAAACAGAAGTTCATTTAGCCAAAAATATTAGGGATGGGAATAAAAAAAAAAAAAAAAGTTTTAATAATAAATAAATGTTCAAATAAATATAGAATTTGTCCAATTTGTATGTGGTTAAGCATTGAGCTAGTTGACCTGTACACAAGTTTAACTTTGCATAGTTTGCACTCTACACCGTCCTCACTAACCTGGTTGAAATATTTCCACACTTTACTCCGTTTCGACGCCATGTTTGTTTTGTAGGACTCTGTAGAGCGTACGTAGTGTTTTTTTTTTCTTTGGTATTTTTCTTAAGATATTTTAAATGGCACTGTCGTATACATTTAATTAATCCATTTGATCATATGTCATACATATATTACATACATACATATACATATATATATTATATGCCATATCAACTTAGGCACCCCTCCCACAAATATTCATAACTCATATTAAAATACCTGAATCATTTGGAATATTCAATCAATCATTCCCATCCCTACGAAATATGTTATCAATTTGTATTTAAAGTTTAGTTTTCCTAACATTACTGGTCTTACCTGGGTCTCCTTTGACTCCAGCTGGTCCTGGGATCCCGTCCCGACCCGCCTGACCCTTGTCTCCGGGTTGTCCTGGGCCTCCTGATCTTCCAGACTCTCCTGGTCTACCTGGAGCTCCAGTGAGACCGGGACCACCGGAACCGCCGTCCAGACCCTTAGGACCGGGAATACCGGGAGAACCTGAGAGGAGACGGAGACCACGCATCGGTTAATGTTGCTCTGTTTTACCTTAACAATAGCACTGAAAATATGCATTGAGTGCACTTTTTTCCGATGTCCCCCCCCATAAGCCGCGTTCACACCGGAGTACTTTTCCCACTTTAGTTCCGATATAGTTCTGAAATGTCGCGTTCACACCAAAAAGAGCCGGAACTAAAATTAGTTCATCAGAACCTTTTTTGCCCCCTTTTCCGTACCTGCTAGAGAGCAGGAACTTTCCTGGGAGAAAAAGGTTCCTATGTCTGATTGGCATTTGGCAAAAAGTTTTGTGAAGCCGCCATTTTATTATCCTAGCATTAGCATTATTAGCATTAGCCCAGCGCAGAAACGCAGAGAGACTAACTTATGGCAACACAAAATAAACTTTTTTCACCCATTGTCTTTTTTCACGTTTTCCACATTTCAAGCAAATACGGAAAAATAAGTACGATCAAGTAAAGAAGGACAAAAGGATCCCAAATAGAATAAAAAAGGCCTCTTGCTTTTCTTTAAGAGTGTAAGCACTTTTCTCCAAAGAGGACATCTCATGAACTGCACAGTTATGACTTCTGAGTGACCTTCTTGAAGCGTTGTTCAAACTTCAGACGTACCTTGGAATCCTGGAAGTCCGGGGTCTCCTTTGGATCCTGGTCCTCCTGATCCTCCTGGTTGACCTGAAGATCCTGGAGTTCCTTTAAGTCCTGTATTTCCTGGGAAGCCTGGCTGACCTGGTTCACCCTGTGGGACACATTTCAAAAAGATTAAATGCTGACCTAAAATGTGCACTTTTTAAGGAGGACATTTCTTCTTTCAATCTTTTTTTATTGAAGAACAGGCAAAGGGTCACAATTGAGACAATGATCTTCATCAATTTTCACTTTTTTTTTAGAACAAACCATGACCTCCCCTCCCAGCCCACCTTGAAAAGTTTAATAAAAAAATTAAACATATTGATTCCACATTCAGATATATAAAAAAAAAAACACAGTGACAACAAATTATATTAATAACAATAAGTAAATAAAATGGCAAGTAAAAACGTATCAGTAAGTACAAATATAAATAAGAATGTATATCAAAATAAATAAAAACATTAAAAGAGAGGTAATTTCCCACTATCAGTCGGGAGTGTTCGGAGGTTGTTGAAATAATCTATCAAACATTGCCATTTCTTATAAAAACCGTCTACAGACCCTTTAAGAGCATATTTTACTTTCTCAAGCTTCAGAAAGAATACCAGGTCTTTAAGCCAAATAGAGTAAAATGGGATAGGACTAGGGGTGGGAATCACCAGGCCCCCCACGATACGATACTATCGCGATACTTAAGCCACGATAGTGTTGCGATACGATATATTGCGATATTGCAAATCACATTGGTCGTATCCATGTCCGTCTTCCCTTCCTGGTTAAAAAATGTATTTGCAATATGAATAGTTTATGTAAAAAAAACCAATTTGTGTTCTTTGAACCTGGAAAGGAGATTTGTGTTACTTTCATCGCAACATAACTTCCTGTTTTATTTAGACATGCTTTTATTTGAAGGGGACGTTGCGATATTAGTAGGAAGTTACTGTTCCCAGGCAAAAACTTGACGGAGAAAAAGAACTTTGCTAACTATTTGAAGTTCACTTGTTTAATGGTATTCTAAAGTAATACTCATATGGATGTAGCTTAAATGTATTTGTTGTTTTGTGTCTTTGTGTAGCTCTTACGTTGGTTTTTGGAGTTGGAGTGTACGACCCTCTTTCCGAGGGATATGCTACAGTTTCTATAATAAAATATCGATCCTTGGCATCCGTGTATCGATACAATATCGCCACTCAAAGTATCGCGATACCATACTGTATCGATTATTTCCCCCACCCCTAGATAGGACATTTCTACGGTTGAGTCCTTTACCTTAAGTCCTCCGGATCCGGGGGGTCCGACTCCAGCAGATCCGGGTTCACCTTTAGATCCGGGGAAACCAGATCCTCCGGATTGTCCTGGACCTCCTGGTCTACCTGGCTGACCTGACAGACCCTTCTGTCCTGATGGTCCTGTGCCATCATCAAAGTGAGACATTAGCATTTTTGAAAACAACTTTTTCGTAGACCCTTTTTTTGCTTTATGTCAATCTTTATTTATTTATATTGCACATTTAAAACAACCTCAGTTGACCAAAGCGCTGTACAGGGAACATATACAATATAAAATAACACAATAGGAGTAAAATAATAAAACAATAATCAAAAAACAAGATAAAAAGCACAATAACTAGAAACATATTTGTATTTCCACATCTTTTGACTTTTTAATGCTATTTTATTTCAGAAATATTTTGGATTGTTTATTTCTAGTGTCTTAATTTCTCTTATGTACATTGCCTTGTTTTTTATGCTGCTGCAACGCAAACATTTCGCGAATTGGGATCAATAAAGTATCTATCCATCCATCCATCCATCCATCCATCCATCCATCCATCCATCCATCCATCCATCCATCTATCTATCTATCTATATAAAAACACATACAAATGTCAAAATGTTACGTTCAACTCGTACTAAAAGCCAGTACAAAGAGGTGAGTTTTTAGCTGAGATATAAAAAGTTCAATAGACTGAGCAGTTTGGATTTGTACTGGGAGGCTGTTCCTCATCTCTGGCCACCTTTATAAGATAAGATAAGATGGACCTTCTGATTCAGAACTGAGTTCAAACCCACCTGGGAATCCCATTTCTCCCATGCTGCCCTTTCCTCCAGGACCTCCAGAACCACCGGGGCCTCCTGGGATACCAGAATCTCCCTTTGGACCTTTATCAGAAAGGAAAAACATGTTAGGTTGCTGTTATGTTAAATGTTTGTTGTTTGTTTTTCATGTATTGTGTCTGTTAGGTGCCCCGATAAACATTCCTGTTGTCATCTTGCAATATACTAATTTTTATAAATAGTTATCACCGCAATAAACCGTATTTAATTTACATTATTTAACTCCAAACCAAATCAAACAAAACTAATTTGATATTTAAAAAACATTTAATCTGAAGTTAGCAAAATGTATTTTTCTTTCCTTTTTTCTTTATTTACTGTATGCAATGTCTTGTTGCTTTGTATGCCTGCCTCTGGACTTGGCTGTATGTAAAATTGTGTGGTGCTCGTATATGATATTGAATAGATGAATAATAAAAAAATAAAGAAACAAAAATGAAAATAAATAAAAATAAATAATGTGTGTGTTTGGGTCTGTCTGTGTGTCTGTGGCCCTTTCTCAATCGCGAGGAAACTGGCTTCCAAGCCAATATTTCAAGGATGCTATGTCATCGAGTGCCGCCGAAGGACTGTTCCAATCTCCAGCATACTTGGAATTCCACCGAGGCAGCGTCCTTGGTTTGGGGGAAATGTCGAGGCTGCACATGGGTAGACTTCGCGTCCTTCAAATCCCCACAATGCTTTGCGCACGGACCAATTTCAAAAACCCAGGCGGAGAATGGCTGAACCGACACAGCACACATTTAAATGTAAGTATGTAGTGGCGTAGAACATGTGTGGGTAAATATGTTACTTTCTTGCATTTGTTAACACCAAAAATGAGTTTCGTGAAAGTATTGCAAGTTCATAATTAGATAGACATCGTGAGGTATTTATTTTTGGTACAGTTTATGTTGAAACAGTTAGAGAGGTTGGCACACTTGTTAGC
>NW_011342221.1:2500-6554 GCF_000735185.1 Notothenia coriiceps
ACCAGTTTGAGCTCCAGGAGTAACGGTCCAATCAGACGCCTCCTGGGGCCGGTTTTAAAACAAAAAAGCTGCCACCTGATTGGCCGAAAACATCCCGACCAGAGTTTTATTTCATCGTTGTGGTTTTAATTTAACTTTTTTAAACTGAAGGGATTTGTAACACGAGCGTCTCCATCACAAATCTTTATTTTTCTTTTCACCCACGCTACAACTTACTGTGTAACTAAAAGACTTTTGTTTTTGTTTGTGTAATGCATGATTAATACAATAAAAGTATTTTTTCTAGTCTTCCAGAAAAATGGAAAAAAAAAGATCAGTTTGCGAGTTTTGATGAGTTTTGTAATTTTTCTTTTTGATTTACAAACTATGAAACAGCAGATTTGAAAGATTGTACCACATAGCAGAATACAACTGTTGAAATGTATATAAAATGTCTATAATAACTATTAAATGGTGTACCTGTACAGAGGCTGCTGCTCCGCTCTTCATTCTGTGTCAAATATGCGTCGAAATAAAAGCTCAAGACTTCAGTTAGATATTCCGTTGATCTTTTAATGACCTTTCTGACGTCCTTGGGATCAATTTGATCTGTTTTTTTATGTAAGTGGAGGGTGTTTCTCAATGTCGAGGAAGGATGCTTCAGAGCCACTATTTAAAGGATGCTACGTCATCGAGTCCCGCCGACGGCTAGGAAGGATTCTTGCATCGCTTCTGAAGGACCTGACTCGGAGGGACTTGTCCTACCAAGGAAGCGTCCTCGACATTGAGAAACATCTACTGTGAAGGGTTCTTTCATCCAATCGCCACAAAAATTACTTGGATGGTTTCATACTACATTCTAGATAAGAAAAATGATTGGTTACTACTTGAGTTATCGCTTTTGTAATTCCAATTTAAAGCATTTGTTGTCTTCCCGGGTCAATTTAGATAGAATTTCTGTCTCAACTTGTAACGTTTGATCTTCTAATCTTAAATATTGTCCAAAATATTCAAACTTTTTGCCTTACAATGTGGATATATTTTTAGTTAATTAGTCCTATTGTCCGAAAAGTGAAAACGTGTATTGATGAGATGAAAGGTCTAACACAGGATTTTGTGATTTAAAAGAAACCCTAGAAAAACCGGACCAGTTCAACAAGTTGCATAAGGCCGGGACCACAAAACAAAGTTTATTAACATTAAAGGTGGGGTAGGTAATTCACTTCAGAAACACTTTTTGTTATATTCCATGGAATGCTCTTAACATCCCGATAGCAATGAATACATAAAAAAAATGTCATCTGTGGAAGCCGTGGCGCTGTAAAAAGCACGACCAATCATCTGAGCCGGCCCGGCTAAAGTAACTGGATGGCCTACCTGCCTGTCAGCCTTCCATCTGGGCACACATTTATCTCGTGCCCTCATTGGTCATGTGCGCGTTCGTGTGTGTTGGAGGAGGGGCTCTGTGAGGAAGTCTGAAGGAAGGGGCAGATTTTTTTCGGCTGCGTACTTTCAAATTCCAGCGCACTCGAGCTGGTTTCTCCATTCTTACCTATATTGACAAAAATATGTGAACACCTCTGACTAATTACTTTGGGTCTGGTTCATTATTTACTGGTTTGGACCCTTTTCCGATTCACTAAACAAAGGTGATGCTCCAAGAAATAGTATTTTATTATCCGAACCTGTGTGTTTGGTGAACCTGAATGTTCATAAGAATAAGATTTATGGGATATAAATAAATCAAAAACGTATTCTAATACAACAAGAAACTAGGATTATTTGAACAAGAGAGTTTGGAAAATGTTGTTGAACGCAGGTTTTAAGTATATTAGTAATACATTTAGGGAGACTTTAATAATTCAAGATAGAAACAGTTATTTGATGAAGTGTTGATATTCAAGCATACATTCTTCAAGAAAAGTATAAGTTTTGATAAATATATAATTATATAATCTCAGTGTCTATCACAGCGAGTGTTTGACGGCGTGGACGGCCTCGATGACGGTGTTTCTCTCGATGACGAGGTGGTGGGGGGCGCGGTAAAATTAATTGGATAGAAATTAGGGCTGCTCGATTATGGCAAAAATCATAATCTCGATTATTTGGGTCAATAATTGATATCACGATTATTAAAAACGATTATCCATTTACTTTGAAAACATCCATTTATTGAAAACAAATTGAACAGTATGTTTTTAACAGTTGATAACCCTGAACTTTAACTATATTACAACTTAAGTAAATAAAATAATCGTTTTATTTCGATTAATCGTTCCAAGCCAAAATCGTAATTGCGATTAAAATACGATTAATTGAGCAGCCCTAATAGAAATAGAAATGTGGTTGAACGCAGCTTTTAAGAAATCAATTTCACAATAAATTCAGGGAAACTCTTTGTAATATTTCAAGAAAGAGAACACAGTTATTAGAATGCATGACCACGTGATGATATTCAGTTTTTATATAATCTCAGTGTCTCTGTCACAGCGCGTGTTTGGCGGCGTGGACGGCCTCGATGACGGTGTGTTTCCTCTCGTTGTCGGGGTGTTTCCTGTGGTTCTCGGGGTGTGTGGAGGTGGTGGGGGCGCGGTACACGCTGAGCAGAGGGTGGGCCTCCTCCAGGTCGTTGTCAGTGAGTGTCATGGCGTCCAGGTGCTGCCTCAGCAGGACCCTCAGCTGCTGGTTCTCTCCCATCAGAGCGTCTCTGTTCCTCCTCAGAGCTTCTCTCTGCAGCAGCGAGGTGTTCATGCTCAGCGTCACGTGACACAGCGCTGACATCTCCTGCAGACACAGAGGACAGTGAAGGCAACATTTCACCTTTTGATTCATCACTTTGTTTTTCAAAGGAAGTAAATCCACTCAATGTGTTTTTTCTTGATTATTCCAGTCGTTGAACTTTTGAAATGTATTTATGGATTATAGACTTTTGTTTAATGGAGAAACATCCAGAGAAACATCCAGAGAAACATCCAGAGAAACATCCAGATAACCAACAACAAAGTCAGAACCCTAACCAGTATTCAAAGTAGAGCTGGGCAATATGGAGAAAGTCAAATAACCCAATATTTCCCGTTGACCAGATAACCTTAATGACCTTTATTGTGTTGTGATAATACTGTAGGCTTTGCTGTTGATACCTACAATCATCAGTAATGTTGATTTAGTGACTGAGTGGATAAAGGGAAATGTTGGAAAGGTTAAGATATCCTTAGCTCTGAATCACATCCTACCTTCCCTGGTTCCTTTCCTGGTTCCTCCCCTGGTTCCTCTGCCTCAGCTCCAGTCTCCTCCTGCCTCTGTTCCTCAGCAGGGATCAGTGAAGAGATTGTCCTCTGCTCGCTCTCCATCTTACGACACATTTCAGCCACTCGTAAGACCTTCTGACCCTGGATCAGCACAGAAATCAGTGTTCGGGAAACCATATCTTCTCACAGGGGGGAAATGGACAGTGCAGATAAGAAGGTAATCATACATTCCAGAAATAAATAAGTATACATCTGAGGCAAAAAATCATCCCAATACCCCTCCTCGACTCCTCCTTTCCCTCACTCGCGTCCCTTCCTTGCATCTTAGCTCCGCCTCCGTAAGATGCGAGCGAGAGACACGAGGAGGTGACGTGAGGACAGAGGAGTCCTCAGGTATTCATTGGGATGTCCTCGTTCACTCAAACGTCACTCTTAAACGACGTGTGTTAATGATGACATGTGCACAGCTGTATCCCCTCTCATCGGGCTGAACTGAATAACCCTTTAGAACCGGACCATTTCTGGTTAAATATTTATTTAAATGAATGAATCTTTCTCTTGTTAGTCAAGGAATTCAATGTATGACGGTTGGTCCTGCTTTTGTGTTCCGTGTTGGTGTAAAATGTAGCCTACATTTAAATACAAATATAATTATAGTAATGTGAAGCCTTTTAGAAATGAATTGCACATAATAATTCCCACGGAGTTGTGAGCACTTATACATTTATGTGACGCTTTTCCACTCATCTTCCAGTTGTCGATTTTTTCTCTGTTGAAATGGACCAGCTGTGAAGGTGGGAGCGGGGCCAGGTGGGGGCGGGGCCAGC
>NW_011342222.1:0-3158 GCF_000735185.1 Notothenia coriiceps
TATTGATCCAGTGGCTGCCGTCCACAGGAAACACAAGGATGTTTCCTCCATCACAAGGTGGTGTGAAGTAAATCAGACAAACACTGAGGATGGAAAATATTCTACAAACACAATGCATGGTTCCTGAAATGTGAGAGAAAAATCTTTATAACACGATAAACTTCTTACATTTCATATAGAATAATAGACGTTTGTTTAGCGAATTCATGGAAAAATATCTAGTTTTTATTGGTATTAGTGAATATGAATATGCAGATGATTATATCTTTGGTACGATCCTATCGTTTTTACTTACCCATGCTTCAGAGTTGCGTCTGGATTGTCGGCTGCTTGCAGAATGATTACTTATTTTTGAGTTCAAACTCCAGTCCCAGATCAGTGATGGGCTGACTTCCAAATAAATAAATGAGTTAATGTGTCACAGGTCACATGAAGTTTTTGGCGCTGTATATATTTTGCAGTTGACAAACAAAGTGATAACATTCTTTATGAGGTCATCCTAGCTTATTACTTGTTTTAGTATTTTTTTAAATAATTGCTTATAGTTTCCTGTAAAGTGTAGTTATTTGAAAAGTCTTTGCATGCAAGCTTTCATGAGGAAAAACTGTGACCTCTTTCAAATGAGTGTTGGAGAAGGTAGAGCAAAATCAACTCTCTTGATATTCATGAATATAAAGTTGAGAATATAAGTTCATGTAAACACCTATAGAGAGCATGCAAATGGGGGTTTTGGACTAATGTGTAACCTTTGATGTTTTAGAAAATGTTCTTGCAGTACTTTTGACCAGTTTTATGACCTAAAGGTTAATTAAATACAATGTATGCAAAAGAGCTGCATGTTGAATATAGGTTGCAAGTCTCAGGACTGAACTCAGTTGACCTGAGCGATGTTATCTAAAAGCAACAGAGGACATTTTTCATATATTTCTCCTAAATAAAAGTAGCTTAATACCTTAATGTAAAGAATATCCCATCACAAGTACAAAATCCTGCATTGAAAATGTTACTTAAAGGTGGGGTAGGTAATTTTGGAGAAACCAGCTCGAGTGCGCTAGAATTTGAAAATACACAACCGGAAAAAATCTGCAACTTCCTTCCAGAGCCCCTCCTCCAACACACACGAACGCGCACATGACCAATGAGGGCACGAGATAAGTTTGTGCACAGATGGAAGGCTGACAGGCAGGTAGGCCATCCAGTTATTTTAGCCGGGCCGGCTAAAATGATTGGTCGTGCTTTTTACAGTGCTACGGCTTCCACAGATGAAATGTATGGAGTTTTTGTCAAAGCACTTAAGATATTCATTGCTATCGCATTCCATGGAATATAACAAAAAGTGTATCTCGAGCGCCGGTTTCTCAAACGTACCTACCCCGTAGGGTATGTAATTCACTTCAGAAACACTTTTTGTTATATTCCATGGAATGCTCTTAACATCCCGATAGCAATGAATACATTCAATTGTTTGACAATAAATACAAAAATGTCATCTGTGGAAGCCGTAGCGCTGTAAAAAGCACAACCAATCATTTTAGCCGGCCTGGCTAAAATAACTGGATGGCCTACCTGCCTGTCAGCCTTCCATCTGTGCAAAAACTTATCTCGTGGCCTCATTGGTCATGTGCGCATTTGTGTGTGTTGGAGGAGGAAGTAAGGAAGGGGCAGATTTTTTTCGGCTGCGTAGTTTCAAATTCGAGTGCACTCGAGCTGGTTTCTACATTCTTACCTACCCTACCTTTAATTAAACGTGTGTAAGGGTTATTTGGAAAAGAATGGCAAAAGTTGAATTACCTCATGCAGAAAAATGTCCCGTGAGTAGAAGAGTAAAGTGAGATACCTAAAGTGTATGCAGTACTTTTATAAATTAACTTTCCACCTCTGTAGGTGAGTTTAAAATAGATGATTGCAGTTTACACATTAATTCAACTGAGAGTGACCACCAAGAGAATAATTAGTTTAGCTATTTGACTGTGGCACAACTTTTATGAAGAGGTGGAAGAAGTACTCAGATCTTTTACTTTAGTAAAAGTACAAGTACCAGAGTGTATGAACACTCTGCTACAAGTAAAAGTCCTGCATACAAAATGTTACTCAAGTAAAAGTTAAAAAGTATTAGCAGCCAAATATACTTAAAGTACAAAAACTAAAATCATACATGATGGTTGCTCACAGGCACATGAAAACAAAACGGCCTGATGCTCTCGAGAGAAAACTTCACAAATTAGCCGTCATGGTTGCCTGATGAGTGCAAATGTAACTGTACATGGCCCATGAAGCATTTTTTTTTTAAATATCCGCCGATTTACAGAAGTCTCTTTCCCAATTTAAGTCAATGGGAAAAAGTTATTTCGGCCCAGTTACGTCACGAACTGAAACGGAAGTTGTAGTACCGCCGTTTGGCCACTACGAACATTTGCTTCCACGTCCGGCGCACTTCATGAGGGCCTAGATGACGTGTATTGATCATTAGGTCTGACCATTATGGTTCACAAGGGTAAAAATGTAAATTGTATTTGTTTCCACTCTGGGTGCTATACTATACTTGTTATAGTGAGTTAAGAGTGGATGATCATCATGTTCCCTGGTAGTTGATGAGCTAAAGTAGACAAAGGTTGAAGAGCAACTAAAGAAAACAATTATTTATATTGTGTCTGCGTTGAAGGCTCTTAGGATGGACAAAGGTATTTGGACTGACCGTTGTTAATAATTGCCTGCTAGAAAGATCAAAGATAAAAGCAAATCTGTTCAACAACCAAAAAAATGTTGAATAATCTAAAGAGCAGGTATACATTTGCCAAATGACTCTGCTTAATCACACAATCACAATTGATTTGTGGGTATTTTAAAATGAAAATCTTAATCTGTCCACAAACCTTTGACAAGCAATTCTAAAAAAGTGAAGGTGCTACATTTCTTTAACAATATCTTTATTTTAGGTGGATAATTTTTATCATTTTACTTTATAAATAATAAATAGAAACAAATGAGATGCCTTTAGATTTATTTTTTGTCTAAAAAATGCTTTACAGAACTCATTGTATCCTATTTCTAAAAAGACTCAACCGTAATCAGTGTTGTTTGGATTTGGTCGACCTTCTAGCTCTGCAGCATAGGAACCTGAACAGGGCAAATGTCAATAACAGTAGTACAGTTGCTAT
>NW_011342223.1:0-2853 GCF_000735185.1 Notothenia coriiceps
TAATTTAATTCAGGTCTCGTTTACGGGGTCCGTTTCCGCGGTTCCGTTACGGCCTCGTGTGAACGAACGGGCTATACGCAAGAGAAAAGTAGCAGATACAACCCGTTTCCTTCTCGTGTAAACACCACCTTAGTGAGGCTTTCTAATGTAAACAAAGACGAGGTTCCGTCCAAAACACGTCAGGCATTGTTTCTGATAGCAACTTTCTGTGGGTCCGCCGCCGATTTGACGTCATATCGGCAGCAAATCTGTATCCACTCGTTGTAACCCCGTTTTTAAAAGATTTGGGTACGGAGGAAAAGAGAGAGGGTTTTATTTTCTGACGCTGCGTTAGTTCCCCGACACACCGGGGACACATCAAAAAGACATCAAAAAGTGCATTTTGCATGATAGGTCCCCTTTAAGTAATCACATTAGTGCAGAGAACACTGACATCCTGGGAAATGACTTGCCCTGCGTTCCCACTGCTGCTGTGAGATAAACCTGTCCATCAAGCATAGGATTTGTTATAACATGCAATAGACTTCAACGTAGGAGAAGCTGCAACACTTAAACTAGAGGTATAGAGTTTTGCAGTGATTACATATTTTTGTAGGCCAACGTGGAAGTTAGCACCGCAAAGCTTGCTTTACAAAAAAGCATTTGACCATTAGATTTAAGATTATTGCAGAAAATACGATGTGTGGCAAACACATTTTTATGATACTTACACATTTTGGCAGGATAATCTCACACCACTTTTATTATAGTTTATAAAAGTGTATCTGGAATCCAGAAGTAAAAACCTAAGATAATGCTATAAAAAAAATACATGACCATCTGATGGCTAGACGTCACCACTGCTAAGCTAAAAGCAGCTAATGTTAAATGCATTTCGTACTCGACCGCTGTTTTAAAGACACATTATGAAGTTTCAGAAATCTCAAGTGGAGCAATAACTGATGTACTTGGTGTCGTAGACTAAATGAAAATTAAAATCTTGCAAGCTTGACTAACCACAGACTTGATTTTTGGAATCTAACCAAAAAAAACATTAATTTCGAGATGAGGGAAGCTAGAGGTGCTAAAATGCTTACTCATTTACAGGTTTAGGATTTATTCTTGCACCACTCTATTGACAATAGTGGAACAGCAGGGACATTTTTATGGAAATTAGGTTAAATAGATTTTAGGCTCACTTGGTCGGCATTGTTAAAACATTTGAAGAACACACTTCCAGGCTCTGCATTTAACCCATCATGGTATAAGCAGCACCAGGCAGCTGCAATACAGGACTCAGTGAGCAGTTAGGTGATATGGTGCATTGCTCAGGAGGAGTACCTTGGCCGAGCCCAAAAGGTGAACTGCCACATGAAGCAAGCTGGCACAATAGGAGCATATGAGGCTTAGTTACTATTTTATAACACTGTCATTAAATCACCTTGACATGAGGATTTATAAAGTAATATCAAACTCACAGGAGGGGAGTTGTAGCGGATGCATGGGGAGCTGCCACAGGAGCTGTCCGTTACTGCGTTGGAGGTGCTAGGCACCGGCACCGGGCACGCTGAGGGGGAATAAATAAAACCAATTAATCAAGTCATAAAGTTGGATGATGTAAACTTGAAGTACAGTTGTGTTGTTTGGGGAATGTGCCCTTTGTGCTTACATTTTTTTATGGTGACTATTGGCACCAGGAAAGGATGGCTGAAGAACGCGTCTGCAGAGTGAGGGGGTTAGAGGGAGAGAACAGTTTAGAGAACACACATCGAGACAGAGATTATGTACATTTAACAGAGATGCATTTAACACTTCATGTTTAATTACTACTGACCAAAGTCCATCCTGTCTTTCTGGTTCCTCTGAAGCAGCCCAAGCAGAAGGTGGCCAAGTTGTTGGGAGGTCTCCCTTGGGATGCTGGGTAATGAGAGCATAAATACATTAATATGATTCTTATTGGGTGCATAAAGATCTCCCCAGTAAAGTGGCTCTGTGAGGCTGCACTGAGGATCAGGGGGAGCTATGCTTAAAGAGCCTGTGACACGAGTTTCCCCCATCATCCAAACCCATCAATTTGAGTAAATATTGTCCCCTTGAAAACCGTTACTGAACTGATTTTGGATATTTGTACTTTGATAACCATTAATCTGCCCTTCAATGTTGACAATTTTCTAGATCTTCTCGGGGATTCTTCAAGTCCCGCCAAATTATGTGTGACGTCATTGCGGGCACAGCGCTCCAGCTGCACCGTTCCGGATCCCAGCATCTGCATGTAAACGCACGATGGGGCACACAGCAGCAAGCTCAGACAGCGATGACAGTTTAATTTTGAACGTGTCTGAGAGCTCATATGAGGCTGAAGGATCGGTTTATTTGTATCTGTTAGAAGTTTAGGAATTAGGTGCGTCAATATGGGCGATCATACGGTCATGTAGCCAGTGGTGGACTGGGACTAAAAATCAGCCCGGGACTCTCGACCGGCCCACTTCGGTACCACTAGTAAATTGTCAACGGGGGGAGTGGGGGATGTGCTAGTGACTGATCCGACCGGCCCACTTCGGTACCGGCCCATCGGGATTCGTCCCGATGGCCAGTCCGCCACTGCACCCAGCCCAGCCCACGTAAACTGTCAACGGGGGGAGCCTCGCTGCGGGGAAACGGTGGACCTAGTGTCCCGATCGGAGTGGGAATAATAATAATAATAAGAAATCCGTGCATTTTATCCATTAATTTCCCCAAAATTGTGGTAAAAGAAAACACACGTTTAATCCATGTTGGTGTACTACTACAACCAGTGGTGTAGTGGGGATGTTTTTACTGGGTGGACGGGGTGGTGGGTGAACGGGAGACACTATGGACGCGCTCGTGAACTGT
>NW_011342224.1:0-2993 GCF_000735185.1 Notothenia coriiceps
CTGAATGAGAGAGTAATGTCAAATGACAGTACAATTGACCAATCATATCTTCCCTCTAAATGGGTGGGTTTTATTATCGCGGACTTTATGACAAGTTCCGCCCGCTGTGAAGCTTTTCTTGTTTCCATAGCAACAACAACTTCCTGTCAACAGCGTAAACTCGCCTTCAAAATAAAAGCATGCCAAATTAAACTTAAGACATACAACTGCAACGAGAGTAACAAACACAAGGCAATATCAATTTCAAAGAACTCAAATAGGGTTATTTACAGGTGTTGTTTTGTGTGGTCGAGGGTCGCTTTCATTGATGCGTTTTGCACCCCGGGCCGTTGTTTTTGATATTCCACTGAAGTATATGCTGTTACGTAATAGCTATTTTTTTTTCTTTTTCTTTTTTTTCGAGGTACGGGGGGACTAGGTATAAAAGTCACGGCTCGTCACTGTTGCTGACAGACACCGAATGTAATGTGGCAGCAGCACACGACAAGTTGTGTGTGTCAGTCATTGCTAAATGTGCTCCTAGAGTGACTACTGTAGTGTAAGGTAGTATAAAACATGCCTCTACATGTTTACTTACAAAAGATCCCCAATTATGATTTTTGTTCTGGTATTACCTCTCCTGAAGTGTGTTATATAGGTTTTTGTGAATGCAAATGGTCTGCAAAGGCCTCCATTGGACTCCTTTGTTTACTTCCGGAACAAAGTGACATTATTTATGTAACATTCTGTGCTTTCATTGGCTAGTGCTCCAACACATTGTACGTGATAGGCTAAGGGGTGGGACGGGTGAAAAGAGGTGCTGAAGCACAGGCAGTATGCCAAAAATAAAGAGCTTTTTGAACATTAAAGCATCGAGACATGTCACAGTAGAGACACTACACACTGATATACACCTGAACATCAGCAGGAGAGGACTCTTTAAAGTAGAGACACTACATACTGATATACACCTGAACATCAGCAGGAGAGGACTCTTTAAAGTAGAGACACTACATACTGATATACACCTGAACATCAGCAGGAGAGGACTCTTTAAAGTAGAGACACTACATACTGTTATACACCTGAAAATCAGCAGGAGAGGACTCTTTAAAGTAGAGACACTTATTACTGATATACACCTGTAAATGAGTTGCTTTAAATAACAGTAAAATGCAGCAGAAGCTAAAAAATGCAGTCCCACTTCTTTCAAACTTCTTACACAGGATTTTAGGTTTTTTAACTTTCAAGCCTGACACATTTATAAATGTACACAGACTCTTGTGGTCCATTTTCTATGTCTGATTGTTTCTATGAAATCGTTTTCTTCGCAGAGTTAATGACTAAAAAACAGGCAGGATCATTTTTCATACTCCTGTGCCAAGTTTTGACAGGTGAAATGTACTTTGGAGGAAAGTAACTTCAGTTTAATGATAGTGTTTATGAGTCACAGTAGAAGAACAGGTTAGTGACAGGGACTCTTTAAAATGATTTATATGCTCATGGCAGTATTGAGCTGTAGTACGGAAAGCCAACAGTGCCACAAACTCCACTTTTTTCATTTATTTGATACATTATAGAGAAAAACTTGCATATTATGGCACTGCTGGCTTTCCATATGGTTCTGTCCACATTTACATAACTTTCAGCTCGGTTCCTGTCCGCCCATCCTCAGGAATGTGGAATGCACCTGAACTGGATCTGGCACGAGGAAGAATGCTTGCGGAAAGTTGCCAATCCACCTGTTCTGGGACAGAAGCCTTTCCCCCGAAACTAAAATCATTTTCCAATCCTCTTCCTCTCTGCTCCCTGTCAGCTGTGGTGCAGTTTGTGGACTTTTACAACAATGGAGTGCTGCCTGTCTGAGGAGGAGACGCAGAACCTCAGGGTGCACAAAGAAATAGAGAGGCAACTTCGTCAAGACAAAAATAAGTCTCACAATGAGGTGAAGCTGCTGCTTTTGGGTGAGTTTCTTAAAGAACTTCCAACATGTTTTACACTGTCACTGACATTAATGGGAACTAATTAACTACAGGTCATCTTCTGAGACACGTCAACGAAAGTATTCCCTTGAAATATGGATATTTCCATTCAAACAGAGGTGGCAAAAGTACAAACTCTCTTTACTTAAGTAGTACAGATACTTGTGTACAAAAATACTTTGGTAAAAGTAGAAGTACTGATTCAACTTTTTACTTAAGTAAAAGTACAGTCTCTGAAATGTACTAAAAGTTAAAAGTAACTTTTAAACTGGCTGTTTTTGTGCAACGCTAACTGAACCTTACATCATAATATATGTAGGGCTGTCAAACGATTACATTTTTAATCAGATTAATCACAGCTTAAAAATTTATTAATCATGATTAATCACCATTCGAACTATGTCCAAAATACGCCATTTCTTTATGTATATTGTTGTGGGAATGGAAAGATAAATGAAAGAAGGCGGATATATCCATTTAACATACAGTATGTATGTTTATTATAACATTGTTCTGTGTGTCAAAATGAAAGACAGCCCACACACCTATCAATCATCAAAGCGTGGGGTCTTATTTCATTACGTGTTGACTTCTATCAACACGTAATGTTGTATCGATGTATATAGAGATGTACTACAGCAAAAGTATTCTCCGTCAGGACTTCCTGCAACAACACCACGCCGTTATCTTGATTCTGATTGGCCAGAAGACATTATCAAAGATGTTCTATTGAGAAGACATCACTACGTGACAAAAGTTTTAAAAAACATTTCTAGTCTTCGGTATTTCCAGACAAGTGGCTACTGAAATCAATCTTACTAACTGCTGTCTGTGCAATTTACTCGGCGCGAGTTGGCGGACTTTTTTTTGCTTACTTTAACATCATTTTTCATGGTGGGGCTAAGGTGGGGCTAAGCCATTTCTTGGTATGGCTGTAGCCTATCCCAGCGATACCCTGGAGCCGCCACTGGTGACAGTTAAGAAGCACTTAGCAAGATTGTTAACTCAGATAGCCTTTTGTACCTTTAATAA
>NW_011342225.1:0-2435 GCF_000735185.1 Notothenia coriiceps
AAAATGATGCCGAAGTAACGACATACTGATACCAGTTGAATGCTGTGCAGACAAGACGGCAGGCAAAAAAACCTTTTAAAATGCGTGTTTTCTGAATGGAGATCGGATTTCTGAACAGATATGAGGAGCTGTGGGCTCTGTGTGCTAACAGCTAATGGCTGATGTTTCGGGACATGTTGCGCTGTCGGGTGCTGACCAATCTCGAAGCGTCATTTCTTGACTGGCAGCAAAAACAACCAATCACAGCAGTGCTTCTCTGGCTGGCTCTGTCCAATCACAAACAAGAAGTGTTCTCGCTAAAGGAATACTCTTTCCGTATAACTTGAGGGAGGCGTGTGGCGTAGTGGGTTGTCCGTAGGTGTTTGGATCAGTGGGTCACAGGTTCAAACCCCACTGCAGTCAGCATGTCGTTGTGTCCCTGGGCAAGACACTTCACCCCAAATTCCCACAGTATTGAGTTTGTAAATTGCTTTGGATAAAAGCAACATGTACTGTAATGTTGAAATGCTGTGGTGTTTCCTGAAATGCTGTAGCGTATTCTGAAATGCTGTGGTGTTTCCTCGAATGCTGTATCGTTTTCTGAAATGCTGTGGTGTTTCCTGAAATGCTGTAGTGTTTTCTGAAATGCTGTTTTGACTTGCACTTCAGGGCCACCGTAATATTCAGTTTAACAAGATTTCAAACAGAATAGAAGAACATCTCCACATTTAAAGAGGCATGTTATGCTCCTTTCAGGTTTATGTTTGTATTTTGTGCCTTTACTGTGACATGTTTACATGCTTTAATGTTCATAAAGTACTTTATCTTTCTCATACTTTACCCTGCTCTGTTAATATTTGTAAGTCGCTTAGAGATGTCCCGCCCCTTAGCCTATCAAGTAAAATGTGTTGAAGAGCCAGCCAATAAAAGCGCAAAAGGAAAACCCCAAAAGCATAATAGGGTCTCTTAAAGAGGCATTTTCTGCCATTTTTAAAAGAAAAAACGATTTGCAGTCAAACAATAAATATATTAGTCGTTAATCGTCCAAGCTCTTATATACTGTAACAATTCCCAAGTGATTTGAGACTGACCGGGTCAGAAGCGACAGCTACATAATTTACTGGTAAAACTGCAGCAAGGTTAAATACAGGTTGAATGAATATGATAATAAAGCACTCATATCAGGGCTTCTCATAATCAGGGACTGAACTGAGATATTGTCAATAGTAATGAACTGAACGTACATACATACACTGAAAACCAAATTACTCCAGCAGCAGAATGCCCTGCGTATGTTAATGCTGCCCCTGGCATTCTGTCCGCTAACAAGATAGTTAAAGGTCCCATGTCATGGCCATTTCCACTGATCATAATTCCATTGTTGAGGTCTACTAGAATAGATTTATATTGTGCAATTTTCCAAACTCACATTGGTTTCTCATACAGCATCTCTGTAAACTACGTGTATTCACTGAATTTCACTCTCTGCCTTTAACGGCTCGTTGTTGCTCCAGTAGCTCCAGCCCCCACCCTCCCTGTGAGCACAGTGCTCTGATTGGTCGGGACGTTGTGAATCGCGCTGAGCTCCATGGAGGTGTTGTTTCCTTGTTTAGCGATACACAGCGAAACACAGCCAAACTCATCCTGAGTACACACAAAGTCACAGCCGAAGTAAAAACAATAAGTGTGGCTTGATATTGAGTAAGAGAAAGGTTGATAAACGCTGTGAGAATGGGTCTGCAGAGAGAATTTTGCCGCGATCCCAACTGTCTGTTATCAGCCTGCAGCCAGGGAGGAGAAATCAGCAGAGCTGCCTGCACTGAGTGTGTGTGTGTGTGTGTGAGGAAGTCCGTGGATTGGTCAATATGGACCAATCAGCGGGGGCTTAACGTAACGGCTCCGCGGACGTAACGTAACGGCTCCACGGATTGGTCCATTTCGTTCCGGGCACGGTGGACATCATGCGTACCTGGAAGAATCAAATGGACAATAACGTATCTCCAACGAGGCGTTTTGGGGAGGTATTTTCTGAGTTAGAGTTTTACTCGCTACAGGGTGTACTTTGAGGGTTTTGACTCTGCTGACCGTTTACATGCAGAAAAACCTTCATACTGTAACACACAAGGGGACGGGTAATAACCGGGAAAGCATGACATCGGATCTTTAAGATAAAATTATGTTTTTCCCTTGATAACTGGGTGAAAGAAAAACACCGGAAATGAAAGCGAGTGGAGGCATGGTTATGCAACACTAAGCATGGATGATGCATAAAATAAAAAAAGTCAGAGTGACCGCTGAACTTATGCTTCTCTGGTCTGATGGCAGCGATACGTGCACCGGCGCATTAGCAGCCAGGTGACAGCTGCGGCGCGGCGTATAGCTGTGATTAATAGCCTGATAGCTCCTTTCACAGAGGCTTTGCGGACAGAGTGGCCTCCAAGGTGGGGCGATGTGAT